>NC_052339.1:34889436-34896936 GCF_016432855.1 Salvelinus namaycush | reverse complement strand
TGGGGAAGCGTTAGAAACTATGACAGCGTTGCTGTATTCTACAGCATAAGCACTGAAACGTGACCAGCGGTCAGGAAATCAACTAATAAAGTAACTGTAGATACAGTGGGGAGAACACTCTCTCACAGTTGAAGTGTACCTATGATAAAAAATTACAGACCTCTACATGCTTTGTAAGTAGGAAAACCTGCAAAATCGGCAGTGTATCAAATACTTCTTCTCCCCACTGTAGTTGTGTATATATTTATTTCAATAGAATGACAGTAAAACTGTTATTCTATGTGTTTGCTGAACAGTTGGCTGAAATTCACTACGATTGTGTTTATTTTCCACTTTCATGGCGAACTTTCTGTACCTCTAACATCCAGTCATTTTCGCTCGCAGTGCTGATCCCATTGTTTACAAGTCTTCCACATGTATTAAAAGAGTTACGAGATATTAGAATACTTTTGTCCTAACCTGGGTATCTAGCCTTGATGTCTTGAACCTAGGAAGTGGTGAGGACATGAACCTTCACAGCAGAGAGGGTTCTACTCAACCCAAGATGATACACTCAACCCAAGATGATACACTCAACCCAAGACGATACACTCAACCCAAGATGATACACTCAAGATGATACACTCAACCCAAGACGATACACTCAACTCAAGACAATACACTCAACTCAAGACAATACACTCAACCCAAGATGATACACTGAACTCAAGATGATACACTCAACCCAAGATGATACACTCAAGTTGATACACTCAACCCAAGATGATACACTCAACCCAAGATGATACACTCAAACCAAGATGATACACTCAAACCAAGATGATACACTCAACCCAAGATGATACACTCAACTCAAGATGATACACTCAAACCAAGATGATACACTCAACCCAAGATGATACACTCAACTCAAGATGATACACTCAAACCAAGATGATACACTCAAACCAAGATGATACACTCAACTCAAGATGATACACTCAAACCAAGATGATACACTCAACTCAAGATGATACACTCAACCCAAGACGATACACTCAACCCAAGATGATACACTCAACTCCTCGGGAAGACAGGAGAGCTGAGCCAGAGGTTACTCTTCAGACTACTTTAATAATAGATCAGCTTCATTAATTTGACACACACAGAAACAAAGGTTCTCTTCTACTCTGTACTATCTTCTCTACTATAAACTGTTACTGTATTAGACTATCTTCTACTATCTTCTCTACTGTCTAATCTTACTGTATTAGACTAGTGTCGTGTCTTTGGCTCTGCCAGATTAAGTGATATGACATGCTATTCTATAAAATCCTTTCTCCGTAATTAATATTACCTGACTGAGCTAATCATGTAAATATAATTAACTAGAGAGGCGGGGCACCACAAAATAATATTTATAGAGCTGTTATCTTCCTAATAAACTCTTAAAGACCTAATAATATTTTACATCAATAGCAGTCAATATTACTCGTCACCTTATTTCAGTCTCATCTGAAAGTTGTAAATTCTTGGTTATCTTCACGAACCCTGGCTAACAAGTTGAATCAGCAATACAAAATTGGGTTTAATTATTTATTTACTAAATACCTAACTAATCACACAGAATGAATCATACTTTGATTACAAATTATGTCATGAAGGAAAACGTCCCTAGCGGACAGAACAGATATGACAGCTGGTTACACAAAAGAAAAGGGGGCTGGGTTTGAGTGAAAGAGCGGGAAGACTTGAGGAACCAAGGGGAGAAGCAATGCTATCGTAAATACAATATCTTATGCATTCTAAATTACTGCCCATTTGGAAAAGGAAAATGCAATAAATATTTACTCTGAGCTGCGCTTCGGTAGGTTGGTGGTAGATGGAAGGCCGTGTTGCCCAACCGAGTCCTTTGTCCTTTGAAGAATGTCTCTGCTGTTTGATTGGGTACGTTGTAGTAACGTCGTTGTGTGGTAGACGGGATACTCTGTCTGTTCCTTCCTAACATGCGTTTGCAGCTGCTGTTGCTAACTCAACGGCTAGGAGGTATCACTTCTGTAGTGAATAAGAGTTCAAAGTTCATACCATTCGCAACCAAAGCTCACGCTGATGTTGGCTTCGTTCTGTAGTTATTATCTGAACCATTCTGACATCGGACCGTCGTCCTCACATCCTCGGAACAGGAAGTTACATTTTCGTCAATGGCTTATATAGTGGAGGGAGAAGGGTGTGTCTGAAAAGTTAATAACCCATGTCTCTTCACAGGGGCGGGCCACTGGTTGAGCAGAGCCCTAAACGTATGAAAACCCAAATCTCTCATTTGGACGCTAAAATTACATTTAATCTCTTCACAAATAATTTCAAATTCAAACATTTGAATTGAACAACAATTCCATGTGAATCCGATACCTCTGACGTGTAGACTTTCCACGGTAGAGTTTATGTCATTCTATCACTGATGAGAATGTGCCAGATGACAACCGAACTGACATAATATACCTTACGTACCACCGCATATGTTCAGTTGGTCGGATTACCAGAATATAGTTAATTTCCCCCCAACTTCTGATGTTCCCAGAATCTTTATGTTAAATTAACCAAGGGGTTTTCTAATGTCACATCAGTAGAGTAGGGAGAGGAAAAAGGGGGGAAGAGGTATTTATGACTGTCATAAACCTACCCCCAGGCCAACGTCATGACACTAGCTTCTATTAGCTTCTCTACAGTCCAATCTTACTGTATTAGACTAGCTTCTACTAGCTTCTCTACTGTCCAATCTTACTGTATTAGACTATCTTCTACTAGCTTCTCTACTGTCTAATCTTACTGTATTAGACTAGCTTCTACTAGCTTCTCTACTGTCTAATCTTACTGTATTAGACTAGCTTCTACTAGCTTCTCTACTGTCTAATCTTACTGTATTAGACTAGCTTCTACTAGCTTCTCTACTGTCCAATCTTACAGTATTAGACTAGCTTCTACTAGCTTCTCTACTGTCTAATCTTACTGTATTAGACTAGCTTCTACTAGCTTCTCTACTGTCTAATCTTACTGTATTAGACTAGCTTCTACTAGCTTCTCTACTGTCTAATCGTACTGTATTAGACTAGCTTCTACTAGCTTCTCTACTGTCTAATCTTACTGTATTAGACTAGCTTCTACTAGCTTCTCTACTGTCCAATCTTACTGTATTAGACTAGCTTCTACTAGCTTCTCTACTGTCCAATCTTACTGTATTAGACTAGCTTCTACTAGCTTCTCTACTGTCCAATCTTACTGTATTAGACTAGCTTCTACTAGCTTCTCTACTGTCCAATCTTACTGTATTAGACTAGCTTCTACTAGCTTCTCTACTGTCTAATCTTACTGTATTAGACTATCTTCTACTAGCTTCTCTACTGTCTAATCTTACAGTATTAGACTAGCTTCTACTAGCTTCTCTACTGTCCAATCTTACAGTATTAGACTAGCTTCTACTAGCTTCTCTACTGTCCAATCTTACTGTATTAGACTAGCTTCTACTAGCTTCTCTACTGTCTAATCTTACTGTATTAGACTAGCTTCTACTAGCTTCTCTACTGTCTAATCTTACAGTATTAGACTAGCTTCTACTAGCTTCTCTACTGTCCAATCTTACAGTATTAGACTAGCTTCTACTAGCTTCTCTACTGTCCAATCTTACTGTATTAGACTAACTTGTGCTCTCTATTCTACTCTACTGAACTCTACTGCATTCCTCTCTACTCTACGCTACTCTACTCTGTACTGTTATTGAATTAAACTAGCTTATCTTCTAAAACACTTCTCCAATCTTATTGGAGAGAACAAACAGCACAAAGAACAAACAGTAAAAACATACACATGATCAAATACAAATCTTAGAATCAACTATTAAAGACTACCAGAACCCACTGGATTCTCAAATTACATTGAATGAACTACAGGACAAAATACAAACCCTCCAACCCAAAAAGGCATGTGGTGTTGATGGTATCCTCAATAAAATTATCAAATATACAGACAACAAATTTCAATTGGCTTTACTAAAACTCTTTAACATCGTCCTCAGCTCTGGCATCTTCCCCAATATTTGGAACCACGGACTGATCCCCCCCCAATCCACAAAAGTGGAGACAAATTTGACCCCAATAACTACCGTGGGATATGCGTCAACAGTAACCTTGGGAAAATCCTCTGCATTATCATTAACAGCAGACTCGTACATTTCCTCAGTGAAAACAATGTACTGAGCAAATGTCAAATTGGCTTTTTACCAAATTATCATACGACGGACCACGTATTCACCCTGCACACCCTAAATAACAAACAAAACAAAACAAAACAAGCAAAGTCTTCTCATGCTTTGTTGATTTCAAAAAAGCATTTGACTCAATTTGGCATGAAGGTCTGCTATACAAATTGATGGAAGGTGGTGTTGGGGAAAAACATACAACATTATGAAATCCATGTACACAAACAACAAGAGTGCAGTTAAAATTGGCAAAAAACACACACATTTCTTTCCACAGGGCCGTGGGGTGAGACAGGGATGCAGCTTCAGCCCCACCCTCTTCAACATATATATCAATATATTGGCACTAGAACTGTCTGCAGCACCCGGCCTCACCCTACTAGAATCTGAAGTCAAATATCTACTGTTTGTTGATGATCTGGTGCTTCTGTGCACAGATTCTGCCGGACCTGGGCCCTGATAGTAAATCTCAGTAAGACAAAAATAATGGTGTTCCAAAAAAGGTCCAGTTGCCAGGACCACAAATACAAATTCTATCTAGACACCGTTGACATAGAAAGTCAACCTACCTCTGCCTAAACAACAAAAAATATAAAAATATAAAATAAAATATATAGTCACCTAAAAGGAAGCGATTCCCAAACCTTCCATAACAAAGCCATCACCTACAGAGAGATGAACCTGGAGAAGAGTCCCCTAATCAAGCTGGTTCTGGGGCTCTGTTCACAAACACAAACAGACCCCACAGAGCCCCAGGACAGCAGCACAATTAGACCCAACCAAATCATGAGAAAACAAAAAAGATAATTACTTGACACATTGGAAAGAATTTACAAAAAAAACTGAGCAAACTAGAATGCTATTTGGCCCTAAACAGAGAGTACACAGTGGCAGAATACCTGACCACTGTGACTGACCCAAACTTAAGGAAATCTTTGGCTATGTACAGACTCAGTAAGCATATCCTTGCTATTGAGAAAGGCCGCCGTAGGCAGACATGGCTCTCAAGAGAAGACAGGCTATGTGCACAATGCCCACAAAATGAGGTGGAAACTGAGCTGCACTTCCTAACCTCCTGCCCAATGTATGACCATATTAGAGAGACATATTTCCCTCAGATTACACAGACCCACAAAGAATTCGAAAACAAACCCGATTTTGATAAACTCCCATATCCATTTGGGGAAATACCACAGTGTGCCATCACAGCAGCAAGATGAGTGACCTGTTGCCACAAGGGCAACCCGTGAAGAACAAACACCATTGTAAATACAACCCATATTTATGTTTATTTATCTTCCCTTTTGTACTTTAACTATTTGCACATAATATGACATTTTAAATGTCTTCATTCTTTTGGAACTTTTGTGAGTGTAATGTTAACTGTTAATTTTTATTGTTTATTTCACTTTTGTTTATTATCTCCTTCACTTGCTTTGGCAATGTTAACACATGTTTCCCATGTCAGTAAAGCCCTTAAATTGAATGTAATTGAAATTGAGAGGATAAAGAGAGACAGAAAGAGAGATAGAGAGAAAGAGAGAGAGAGGAGAAAGAGAAAGGAGAAAGAGAGAGCGAGAGAGAGAGAGAGAGAGAGAGAGAGAGAGAGAGAGAGAGAGAGGCAGAGACAGAGACAGAGAGAGCGAGAGAGAACGAGAGAGAGAACGAGAGAGAGAGAGAGAGGAGAGAGAACGAGAGAGAGGAGAGAGAGAGATAGAGAGAGAGAGAGGAGAGAGAGAGATAGAGAGAGAGCGAGAGAGAGAGAGAGCGAGAGTGAGAGCGAGAGCGAGAGACAGAGAGAGAGAGAGAGAGAGAGAGAGAGAGAGAGAGAGAGAGAGAGAGAGAGAGAGAGAGAGAGAGAGAGAGAGAGAGAGAGAGAGAGGTCACTTTCAGGCCCAAGGCAACGTACTGGTCTGTGGAGACCTGAATGCTAGAACAGCAGAAGAACAAGACACTATTAACAGTCATGGGGATAAACACCTACCAGGAAGCAATAACCTTTCCTCCCCCACATACCCCCACAGAAACAACTATGACAAAGTGAAAAACAAAAACGGAGTACAGCTCCTGAGGCTCTGTCGAACACTGGGTCTGTACATAGTCAATGGCAGGCTGAGAGGAGACTCTTTTGGTAGGTACACCTACAGCTCATCCCTTGGCAGCAGCACTGTAGACTACTTCCTCACCGACCTAAACCCAGAGTCTCTCAGAGCCTTCACAGTCAGCCCACTAACACCTCTCTCAGACCACAGTAAAATCACAGTGTATCTGAGAAGAGCAGAACCCAACCATGAAGCATCACGGCCCAATAAATTACATGGTACTAAACAGGCCTATAGATGGAGTGCAAACAGTACAGACATCTACCAAAAAGCAATTAGTAGCCAAAAAATACAATCTCTCCTGGACAACTTTTTAGCCTTAACATTCTCCTTCAGCAATGAAGGTGTAAATTTGGCCGTTAGGAACATAAACTTTATATTTGACAAATTAGCCTCCTTGGCTAATCTAAAGAAGCATAAGAGCAAACCAAAAATAACAGATAATGAAAAATGGTTTGATAATGATTGCAAAAATCTAAGAAAGTCATTGAGAAATATATCTAATCAAAAACACAGAGAACCAGACAACAAAAATATACGCCTTCAATATGGGGAAACACTGAAGCAATACAAACGCACCCTAAGAACAAAAAAGGAACAGCACATTAGAAATCAGCTGGTTGGAGTTGAGGAATCCATAGAATCAAACCACTTCTGGGAGAATTGGAATAAATTAAACAAACCTCATCATGAGGAATTGGCTATCCAAAATGGGGATATGTGGAGAAATCACTTTGCAAACCTCTACAGCAATATAACAAAGAGCCCAGAACAAAAAGATATACAAGAAAAATTACAAATCCTTGAATTAGCAGTCAAAGACTATCAGAATCCTGTAGATACCCCAATTACAGAAGAAGAATTATTGGAAAAACTATGCAATCTCCAACCCAAAAAGGCCTGTGGTGCTGATGGTATTTTAAATGAAATGATCAAATATACAGACCACAAATTCAAATTGGCTATACTCAAACTCTTCAACATTATCCTCACTGCAGGTATTTTCCCCGATATTTGGAACCAGGGATTGATCACACCAATCTATAAAAATGGAGACAAATTTGACCCAAATAATTACAGAGGAATTTGCGTTAACAGCAACTTGGGGAAAATTCTCTGCAGTATTATAAATAGCAGACTACATCATTTACTTGACGAACACAACGT
>NC_052339.1:34754436-34884436 GCF_016432855.1 Salvelinus namaycush | reverse complement strand
TAGGTTCCATTCAGTAAGTCTACATTTAGGTTCCATTCAGTAGGTCTATATTTAGGTTCCATTCAGTAGGTCTATCTTTAGGTTCCATTCAGTAGGTCTATATTTAGGTTCCATTCAGTAGGTCTATATTTAGGCTCCATTCAGTAGGTCTATATTTAGGTTCCATTCAGTAGGTCTATATTTAGGTTCCATTCAGTAGGTCTATATTTAGGTTCCATTCAGTAGGTCTATCTTTAGGTTCCATTTAGTAGGTCTATATTTAGGCTCCATTCAGTAGGTCTATATTTAGGTTCCATTCAGTAGGTCTATATTTAGGTTCCATTCAGTAGGTCTATCTTTAGGTTCCATTTAGTAGGTCTATATTTAGGCTCCATTCAGTAGGTCTATATTTAGGTTCCATTCAGTAGGTCTATATTTAGGTTCCATTCAGTAGGTCTATCTTTAGGTTCCATTCAATAGGTCTATATTTAGGTTCCATTCAGTAGGTCTATATTTAGGCTCCATTCAGTAGGTCTATCTTTAGGTTCCATTTAGTAGGTCTATATTTAGGCTCCATTCAGTAGGTCTATATTTAGGTTCCATTCAGTAGGTCTATATTTAGGTTCCATTCAGTAGGTCTATCTTTAGGTTCCATACAGTAGGTCTATATTTAGGTTCCATTCAGTAGGTCTATATTTAGGCTCCATTCAGTAGGTCTATATTTAGGTTCCATTCAGTAGGTCTATATTTAGGTTCCATTCAGTAGGTCTATATTTAGGTTCCATTCAGTAGGTCTATCTTTAGGTTCCATTTAGTAGGTCTATATTTAGGCTCCATTCAGTAGGTCTATATTTAGGTTCCATTCAGTAGGTCTATATTTAGGTTCCATTCAGTAGGTCTATATTTAGGTTCCATTCAGTATGTCTATCTTTAGGTTCAATTCAGTAGGTCTATATTTAGGTTCCATTCAGTAGGTCTATATTTAGGCTCCATTCAGTAGGTCTATATTTAGGTTCCATTCAGTAGGTCTATATTTAGGTTCCATTTAGTAGATCTATATTTAGGTTCCATTCAGTAGGTCTATATTTAGGTTCCATTCAGTAGGTCTATATTTAGGCTCCATTCAGTAGGTCTATATTTAGGCTCCATTCAGTAGGTCTATATTTAGGTTCCATTCAGTGGGTCTATCTTTAGGTTCCATTCAGTAGGTCTATATTTAGGTTCCATCCAGTAGGTCTATATTTATGTTCCATTCAGTGGGTCTATATTTAGGTTCCATTTAGTAGGTCTATATTTAGGTTCCATTCAGTAGGTCTATATTTAGGTTCCATTCAGTAGGTCTATATTTAGGTTCCATTCAGTAGGTCTATATTTAGGTTCCAATCAGTAGGTCTATCTTTAGGTTCCATTTAGTAGGTCTATATTTAGGCTCCATTCAGTAGGTCTATATTTAGGTTCCATTCAGTAGGTCTATCTTTAGGTTCCATTTAGTAGGTCTATATTTAGGCTCCATTCAGTAGGTCTATATTTAGGTTCCATTCAGTAGGTCTATATTTAGGTTCCATTCAGTAGGTCTATATTTAGGTTCCATTCAGTAGGTCTATCTTTAGGTTCCGTTCAATAGGTCTATATTTAGGTTCCATTCAGTAGGTCTATATTTAGGCTCCATTCAGTAGGTCTATCTTTAGGTTCCATTTAGTAGGTCTATATTTAGGCTCCATTCAGTAGGTCTATATTTAGGTTCCATTCAGTAGGTCTATATTTAGGTTCCATTCAGTAGGTCTATATTTAGGTTCCATTCAGTAGGTCTATCTTTAGGTTCCATACAGTAGGTCTATATTTAGGTTCCATTCAGTAGGTCTATATTTAGGTTCCATTCAGTAGGTCTATATTTAGGTTCCATTCAGTAGGTCTATATTTAGGCTCCATTCAGTAGGTCTATATTTAGGTTCCATTCAGTAGATCTATATTTAGGTTCCATTTAGTAGGTCTATATTTAGGTTCCATTCAGTAGGTCTATATTTAGGTTCCATTCAGTAGGTCTATATTTAGGCTCCATTCAGTAGGTCTATATTTAGGCTCCATTCAGTAGGTCTATATTTAGGTTCCATTCAGTGGGTCTATCTTTAGGTTCCATTCAGTAGGTCTATATTTAGGTTCCATCCGGTAGGTCTATATTTATGTTCCATTCAGTGGGTCTATATTTAGGTTCCATTTAGTAGGTCTATATTTAGGTTCCATTCAGTAGGTCTATCTTTAGGTTCCATTCAGTAGGTCTATCTTTAGGTTCCTTTCAGTAGGTCTATATTTAGGTTCCATTCAGTAGGTCTATCTTTAGGTTCCATTTAGTAGGTCTATATTTAGGCTCCATTCAGTAGGTCTATATTTAGGTTCCATTCAGTAGGTCTATATTTAGGTTCCATTCAGTAGGTCTATATTTAGGTTCCATTCAGTATGTCTATCTTTAGGTTCCATTTAGTAGGTCTATATTTAGGCTCCATTCAGTAGGTCTATATTTAGGTTCCATTCAGTAGATCTATATTTAGGTTCCATTCAGTAGGTCTATATTTAGGTTCCATTCAGTAGGTCTATCTTTAGGTTCCATTCAGTAGGTCTATATTTAGGTTCCATTCAGTAGGTCTATATTTAGGCTCCATTCAGTAGGTCTATATTTAGGTTCCATTCAGTAGGTCTATATTTAGGTTCCATTTAGTAGGTCTATATTTATGTTCCATTCAGTAGGTCTATATTTAGGTTCCATTCAGTAGGTCTATATTTAGGCTCCATTAAGTAGGTCTATATTTAGGCTCCATTCAGTAGGTCTATATTTAGGTTCCATTCAGTGGGTCTATCTTTAGGTTCCATTCAGTAGGTCTATATTTAGGTTCCATTCAGTAGGTCTATATTTAGGTTCCATTCAGTAGGTCTATCTTTAGGTTCCATTTAGTAGGTCTATATTTAGGCTCCATTCAGTAGGTCTATATTTAGGTTCCATTCAGTAGGTCTATATTTAGGCTCCATTCAGTAGGTCTATATTTAGGTTCCATTCAGTAGGTCTATATTTAGGTTCCATTTAGTAGGTCTATATTTAGGTTCCATTCAGTAGGTCTATATTTAGGTTCCATTCAGTAGGTCTATATTTAGGCTCCATTCAGTAGGTCTATATTTAGGCTCCATTCAGTAGGTCTATATTTAGGCTCCATTCAGTAGGTCTATATTTAGGCTCCATTCAGTAGGTCTATATTTAGGTTCCATTCAGTGGGTCTATCTTTAGGTTCCATTCAGTAGGTCTATATTTAGGTTCCATCCAGTAGGTCTATATTTATGTTCCATTCAGTGGGTCTATATTTAGGTTCCATTTAGTAGGTCTATATTTAGGTTCCATTCAGTAGGTCTATATTTAGGTTCCATTCAGTAGGTCTATATTTAGGCTCCATTCAGTAGGTCTATCTTTAGGTTCCATTTAGTAGGTCTATATTTAGGCTCCATTCAGTAGGTCTATATTTAGGTTCCATTCAGTAAGTCTATATTTAGGTTCCATTCAGTAGGTCTATATTTAGGTTCCATTCAGTAGGTCTATCTTTAGGTTCCATTCAGTAGGTCTATATTTAGGTTCCATTCAGTAGGTCTATATTTAGGTTCCATTCAGTAGGTCTATATTTAGGTTCCATTCAGTAGGTCTATCTTTAGGTTCCATTCAGTAGGTCTATATTTAGGTTCCATTCAGTAGGTCTATATTTAGGCTCCATTCAGTAGGTCTATCTTTAGGTTCCATTTAGTAGGTCTATCTTTAGGTTCCATTTAGTAGGTCTATATTTAGGCTCCATTCAGTAGGTCTATATTTAGGTTCCATTCAGTAGGTCTATATTTAGGTTCCATTCAGTAGGTCTATATTTAGGTTCCATTCAGTAGGTCTATATTTAGGTTCCATTCAGTAGGTCTATATTTAGGCTCCATTCAGTAGGTCTATATTTAGGTTCCATTCAGTAGATCTATATTTAGGTTCCATTTAGTAGGTCTATATTTAGGTTCCATTCAGTAGGTCTATATTTAGGTTCCATTCAGTAGGTCTATATTTAGGCTCCATTCAGTAGGTCTATATTTAGGCTCCATTCAGTAGGTCTATATTTAGGTTCCATTCAGTGGGTCTATCTTTAGGTTCCATTCAGTAGGTCTATATTTAGGTTCCATCCAGTAGGTCTATATTTATGTTCCATTCAGTGGGTCTATATTTAGGTTCCATGTAGTAGGTCTATATTTAGGTTCCATTCAGTAGGTCTATCTTTAGGTTCCATTCAGTAGGTCTATCTTTAGGTTCCATTCAGTAGGTCTATATTTAGGTTCCATTCAGTAGGTCTATCTTTAGGTTCCATTTAGTAGGTCTATATTTAGGCTCCATTCAGTAGGTCTATATTTAGGTTCCATTCAGTAGGTCTATATTTAGGTTCCATTCAGTAGGCCTATATTTAGGTTCCATTCAGTATGTCTATCTTTAGGTTCCATTTAGTAGGTCTATATTTAGGCTCCATTCAGTAGGTCTATATTTAGGTTCCATTCAGTAGATCTATATTTAGGTTCCATTCAGTAGGTCTATCTTTAGGTTCCATTCAGTAGGTTTATATTTAGGTTCCATCCAGTAGGTCTATATTTATGTTCCATTCAGTGGGTCTATATTTAGGTTCCATTTAGTAGGTCTATATTTAAGTTCCATTCAGTAGGTCTATATTTAGGTTCCATTCAGTAGGTCTATATTTAGGCTCCATTCAGTAGGTCTATCTTTAGGTTCCATTTAGTAGGTCTATATTTAGGCTCCATTCAGTAGGTCTATATTTAGGTTCCATTCAGTAAGTCTATATTTAGGTTCCATTCAGTAGGTCTATATTTAGGTTCCATTCAGTAGGTCTATCTTTAGGTTCCATTCAGTAGGTCTATATTTAGGTTCCATTCAGTAGGTCTATATTTAGGCTCCATTCAGTAGGTCTATATTTAGGTTCCATTCAGTAGGTCTATATTTAGGTTCCATTCAGTAGGTCTATATTTAGGCTCCATTCAGTAGGTCTATCTTTAGGTTCCATTTAGTAGGTCTATATTTAGGCTCCATTCAGTAGGTCTATATTTAGGTTCCATTCAGTAAGTCTATATTTAGGTTCCATTCAGTAGGTCTATATTTAGGTTCCATTCAGTAGGTCTATCTTTAGGTTCCATTCAGTAGGTCTATATTTAGGTTCCATTCAGTAGGTCTATATTTAGGCTCCATTCAGTAGGTCTATATTTAGGTTCCATTCAGTAGGTCTATATTTAGGTTCCATTCAGTAGGTCTATATTTAGGTTCCATTCAGTAGGTCTATCTTTAGGTTCCATTTAGTAGGTCTATATTTAGGCTCCATTCAGTAGGTCTATATTTAGGTTCCATTCAGTAGGTCTATATTTAGGTTCCATTCAGTAGGTCTATCTTTAGGTTCCATTTAGTAGGTCTATATTTAGGCTCCATTCAGTAGGTCTATATTTAGGTTCCATTCAGTAGGTCTATATTTAGGTTCCATTCAGTAGGTCTATATTTAGGTTCCATTCAGTAGGTCTATCTTTAGGTTCCATTCAATAGGTCTATATTTAGGTTCCATTCAGTAGGTCTATCTTTAGGTTCCATTCAGTAGGTCTATATTTAGGTTCCATTCAGTAGGTCTATCTTTAGGTTCCATTTAGTAGGTCTATATTTAGGCTCCATTCAGTAGGTCTATATTTAGGTTCCATTCAGTAGGTCTATATTTAGGTTCCATTCAGTAGGTCTATATTTAGGCTCCATTCAGTAGGTCTATATTTAGGTTCCATTCAGTAGATCTATATTTAGGTTCCATTTAGTAGGTCTATATTTAGGTTCCATTCAGTAGGTCTATATTTAGGTTCCATTCAGTAGGTCTATATTTAGGCTCCATTCAGTAGGTCTATATTTAGGCTCCATTCAGTAGGTCTATATTTAGGTTCCATTCAGTGGGTCTATCTTTAGGTTCCATTCAGTAGGTCTATATTTAGGTTCCATCCAGTAGGTCTATATTTATGTTCCATTCAGTGGGTCTATATTTAGGTTCCATTTAGTAGGTCTATATTTAGGTTCCATTCAGTAGGTCTATCTTTAGGTTCCATTCAGTAGGTCTATCTTTAGGTTCCATTCAGTAGGTCTATATTTAGGTTCCATTCAGTAGGTCTATCTTTAGGTTCCATTTAGTAGGTCTATATTTAGGCTCCATTCAGTAGGTCTATATTTAGGTTCCATTCAGTAGGTCTATATTTAGGTTCCATTCAGTAGGCCTATATTTAGGTTCCATTCAGTATGTCTATCTTTAGGTTCCATTTAGTAGGTCTATATTTAGGCTCCATTCAGTAGGTCTATATTTAGGTTCCATTCAGTAGATCTATATTTAGGTTCCATTCAGTAGGTCTATCTTTAGGTTCCATTCAGTAGGTTTATATTTAGGTTCCATCCAGTAGGTCTATATTTATGTTCCATTCAGTGGGTCTATATTTAGGTTCCATTTAGTAGGTCTATATTTAAGTTCCATTCAGTAGGTCTATATTTAGGTTCCATTCAGTAGGTCTATATTTAGGCTCCATTCAGTAGGTCTATCTTTAGGTTCCATTTAGTAGGTCTATATTTAGGCTCCATTCAGTAGGTCTATATTTAGGTTCCATTCAGTAAGTCTATATTTAGGTTCCATTCAGTAGGTCTATATTTAGGTTCCATTCAGTAGGTCTATCTTTAGGTTCCATTCAGTAGGTCTATATTTAGGTTCCATTCAGTAGGTCTATATTTAGGCTCCATTCAGTAGGTCTATATTTAGGTTCCATTCAGTAGGTCTATATTTAGGTTCCATTCAGTAGGTCTATATTTAGGTTCCATTCAGTAGGTCTATCTTTAGGTTCCATTTAGTAGGTCTATATTTAGGCTCCATTCAGTAGGTCTATATTTAGGTTCCATTCAGTAGGTCTATATTTAGGTTCCATTCAGTAGGTCTATCTTTAGGTTCCATTTAGTAGGTCTATATTTAGGCTCCATTCAGTAGGTCTATATTTAGGTTCCATTCAGTAGGTCTATATTTAGGTTCCATTCAGTAGGTCTATATTTAGGTTCCATTCAGTAGGTCTATCTTTAGGTTCCATTCAATAGGTCTATATTTAGGTTCCATTCAGTAGGTCTATATTTAGGCTCCATTCAGTAGGTCTATCTTTAGGTTCCATTTAGTAGGTCTATATTTAGGCTCCATTCAGTAGGTCTATATTTAGGTTCCATTCAGTAGGTCTATATTTAGGCTCCATTCAGTAGGTCTATATTTAGGTTCCATTCAGTAGGTCTATATTTAGGTTCCATTTAGTAGGTCTATATTTAGGTTCCATTCAGTAGGTCTATATTTAGGTTCCATTCAGTAGGTCTATATTTAGGCTCCATTCAGTAGGTCTATATTTAGGCTCCATTCAGTAGGTCTATATTTAGGTTCCATTCAGTGGGTCTATCTTTAGGTTCCATTCAGTAGGTCTATATTTAGGTTCCATCCAGTAGGTCTATATTTATGTTCCATTCAGTGGGTCTATATTTAGGTTCCATTTAGTAGGTCTATATTTAGGTTCCATTCAGTAGGTCTATATTTAGGTTCCATTCAGTAGGTCTATATTTAGGCTCCATTCAGTAGGTCTATCTTTAGGTTCCATTTAGTAGGTCTATATTTAGGCTCCATTCAGTAGGTCTATATTTATGTTCCATTCAGTAAGTCTATATTTAGGTTCCATTCAGTAGGTCTATATTTAGGTTCCATTCAGTAGGTCTATCTTTAGGTTCCATTCAGTAGGTCTATATTTAGGTTCCATTCAGTAGGTCTATATTTAGGCTCCATTCAGTAGGTCTATATTTAGGTTCCATTCAGTAGGTCTATATTTAGGTTCCATTCAGTAGGTCTATATTTAGGTTCCATTCAGTAGGTCTATCTTTAGGTTCCATTTAGTAGGTCTATATTTAGGCTCCATTCAGTAGGTCTATATTTAGGTTCCATTCAGTAGGTCTATATTTAGGTTCCATTCAGTAGGTCTATCTTTAGGTTCCATTCAGTAGGTCTATCTTTAGGTTCCATTTAGTAGGTCTATATTTAGGCTCCATTCAGTAGGTCTATATTTAGGTTCCATTCAGTAGGTCTATATTTAGGTTCCATTCAGTAGGTCTATATTTAGGTTCCATTCAGTAGGTCTATCTTTAGGTTCCATTCAATAGGTCTATATTTAGGTTCCATTCAGTAGGTCTATATTTAGGCTCCATTCAGTAGGTCTATCTTTAGGTTCCATTTAGTAGGTCTATATTTAGGCTCCATTCAGTAGGTCTATATTTAGGTTCCATTCAGTAGGTCTATATTTAGGTTCCATTCAGTAGGTCTATATTTAGGTTCCATTCAGTAGGTCTATCTTTAGGTTCCATACAGTAGGTCTATATTTAGGTTCCATTCAGTAGGTCTATATTTAGGCTCCATTCAGTAGGTCTATATTTAGGTTCCATTCAGTAGGTCTATATTTAGGTTCCATTCAGTAGGTCTATATTTAGGTTCCATTCAGTAGGTCAATCTTTAGGTTCCATTTAGTAGGTCTATATTTAGGCTCCATTCATTAGGTCTATATTTAGGTTCCATTCAGTAGGTCTATATTTAGGTTCCATTCAGTAGGTCTATATTTAGGTTCCATTCAGTAGGTATATCTTTAGGTTCCATTCAGTAGGTCTATATTTAGGTTCCATTCAGTAGGTCTATATTTAGGCTCCATTCAGTAGGTCTATATTTAGGTTCCATTCAGTAGATCTATATTTAGGTTCCATTTAGTAGGTCTATATTTAGGTTCCATTCAGTAGGTCTATATTTAGGTTCCATTCAGTAGGTCTATATTTAGGCTCCATTCAGTAGGTCTATATTTAGGCTCCATTCAGTAGGTCTATATTTAGGTTCCATTCAGTGGGTCTATCTTTAGGTTCCATTCAGTAGGTCTATATTTAGGTTCCATCCAGTAGGTCTATATTTATGTTCCATTCAGTGGGTCTATATTTAGGTTCCATTTAGTAGGTCTATATTTAGGTTCCATTCAGTAGGTCTATCTTTAGGTTCCATTCAGTAGGTCTATCTTTAGGTTCCATTCAGTAGGTCTATATTTAGGTTCCATTCAGTAGGTCTATATTTAGGTTCCATTCAGTAGGTCTATATTTAGGTTCCATTCAGTAGGTCTATCTTTAGGTTCCATTCAGTAGGTCTATATTTAGGTTCCATTCAGTAGGTCTATATTTAGGCTCCATTCAGTAGGTCTATCTTTAGGTTCCATTCAGTAGGTCTATATTTAGGCTCCATTCAGTAGGTCTATATTTAGGTTCCATTCAGTAGGTCTATATTTAGGTTCCATTCAGTAGGTCTATCTTTAGGTTCCATTCAGTAGGTCTATATTTAGGTTCCATTCAGTAGGTCTATATTTAGGTTCCATTCATTAGGTCTATATTTAGGCTCCATTCAGTAGGTCTATATTTAGGTTCCATTCAGTAGGTCTATATTTAGGTTCCATTCAGTAGGTCTATCTTTAGGTTCCATTCAGTAGGTCTATCTTTAGGTTCCATTTAGTAGGTCTATATTTAGGCTCCATTCAGTAGGTCTATATTTAGGTTCCATTCAGTAGGTCTATATTTAGGTTCCATTCAGTAGGTCTATCTTTAGGTTCCATTCAATAGGTCTATATTTAGGTTCCATTCAGTAGGTCTATATTTAGGCTCCATTCAGTAGGTCTATCTTTAGGTTCCATTTAGTAGGTCTATATTTAGGCTCCATTCAGTAGGTCTATATTTAGGTTCCATTCAGTAGGTCTATATTTAGGTTCCATTCAGTAGGTCTATATTTAGGTTCCATTCAGTAGGTCTATCTTTAGGTTCCATACAGTAGGTCTATATTTAGGTTCCATTCAGTAGGTCTATATTTAGGCTCCATTCAGTAGGTCTATATTTAGGTTCCATTCAGTAGGTCTATATTTAGGTTCCATTCAGTAGGTCTATATTTAGGTTCCATTCAGTAGGTCAATCTTTAGGTTCCATTTAGTAGGTCTATATTTAGGCTCCATTCATTAGGTCTATATTTAGGTTCCATTCAGTAGGTCTATATTTAGGTTCCATTCAGTAGGTCTATATTTAGGTTCCATTCAGTAGGTCTATCTTTAGGTTCCATTCAATAGGTCTATATTTAGGTTCCATTCAGTAGGTCTATATTTAGGCTCCATTCAGTAGGTCTATCTTTAGGTTCCATTTAGTAGGTCTATATTTAGGCTCCATTCAGTAGGTCTATATTTAGGTTCCATTCAGTAGGTCTATATTTAGGTTCCATTCAGTAGGTCTATATTTAGGTTCCATTCAGTAGGTCTATCTTTAGGTTCCATACAGTAGGTCTATATTTAGGTTCCATTCAGTAGGTCTATATTTAGGCTCCATTCAGTAGGTCTATATTTAGGTTCCATTCAGTAGGTCTATATTTAGGTTCCATTCAGTAGGTCTATATTTAGGTTCCATTCAGTAGGTCAATCTTTAGGTTCCATTTAGTAGGTCTATATTTAGGCTCCATTCATTAGGTCTATATTTAGGTTCCATTCAGTAGGTCTATATTTAGGTTCCATTCAGTAGGTCTATATTTAGGTTCCATTCAGTAGGTATATCTTTAGGTTCCATTCAGTAGGTCTATATTTAGGTTCCATTCAGTAGGTCTATATTTAGGCTCCATTCAGTAGGTCTATATTTAGGTTCCATTCAGTAGATCTATATTTAGGTTCCATTTAGTAGGTCTATATTTAGGTTCCATTCAGTAGGTCTATATTTAGGTTCCATTCAGTAGGTCTATATTTAGGCTCCATTCAGTAGGTCTATATTTAGGCTCCATTCAGTAGGTCTATATTTAGGTTCCATTCAGTGGGTCTATCTTTAGGTTCCATTCAGTAGGTCTATATTTAGGTTCCATCCAGTAGGTCTATATTTATGTTCCATTCAGTGGGTCTATATTTAGGTTCCATTTAGTAGGTCTATATTTAGGTTCCATTCAGTAGGTCTATCTTTAGGTTCCATTCAGTAGGTCTATCTTTAGGCTCCATTCAGTAGGTCTATATTTAGGTTCCATTCAGTGGGTCTATCTTTAGGTTCCATTCAGTGGGTCTATATTTAGGTTCCATCCAGTAGGTCTATATTTATGTTCCATTCAGTGGGTCTATATTTAGGTTCCATTTAGTAGGTCTATATTTAGGTTCCATTCAGTAGGTCTATATTTAGGTTCCATTCAGTAGGTCTATATTTAGGCTCCATTCAGTAGGTCTATCTTTAGGTTCCATTTAGTAGGTCTATATTTAGGCTCCATTCAGTAGGTCTATATTTATGTTCCATTCAGTAAGTCTATATTTAGGTTCCATTCAGTAGGTCTATATTTAGGTTCCATTCAGTAGGTCTATCTTTAGGTTCCATTCAGTAGGTCTATATTTAGGTTCCATTCAGTAGGTCTATATTTAGGCTCCATTCAGTAGGTCTATATTTAGGTTCCATTCAGTAGGTCTATATTTAGGTTCCATTCAGTAGGTCTATATTTAGGTTCCATTCAGTAGGTCTATCTTTAGGTTCCATTTAGTAGGTCTATATTTAGGCTCCATTCAGTAGGTCTATATTTAGGTTCCATTCAGTAGGTCTATATTTAGGTTCCATTCAGTAGGTCTATCTTTAGGTTCCATTCAGTAGGTCTATCTTTAGGTTCCATTTAGTAGGTCTATATTTAGGCTCCATTCAGTAGGTCTATATTTAGGTTCCATTCAGTAGGTCTATATTTAGGTTCCATTCAGTAGGTCTATATTTAGGTTCCATTCAGTAGGTCTATCTTTAGGTTCCATTCAATAGGTCTATATTTAGGTTCCATTCAGTAGGTCTATATTTAGGCTCCATTCAGTAGGTCTATCTTTAGGTTCCATTTAGTAGGTCTATATTTAGGCTCCATTCAGTAGGTCTATATTTAGGTTCCATTCAGTAGGTCTATATTTAGGTTCCATTCAGTAGGTCTATATTTAGGTTCCATTCAGTAGGTCTATCTTTAGGTTCCATACAGTAGGTCTATATTTAGGTTCCATTCAGTAGGTCTATATTTAGGCTCCATTCAGTAGGTCTATATTTAGGTTCCATTCAGTAGGTCTATATTTAGGTTCCATTCAGTAGGTCTATATTTAGGTTCCATTCAGTAGGTCAATCTTTAGGTTCCATTTAGTAGGTCTATATTTAGGCTCCATTCATTAGGTCTATATTTAGGTTCCATTCAGTAGGTCTATATTTAGGTTCCATTCAGTAGGTCTATATTTAGGTTCCATTCAGTAGGTATATCTTTAGGTTCCATTCAGTAGGTCTATATTTAGGTTCCATTCAGTAGGTCTATATTTAGGCTCCATTCAGTAGGTCTATATTTAGGTTCCATTCAGTAGATCTATATTTAGGTTCCATTTAGTAGGTCTATATTTAGGTTCCATTCAGTAGGTCTATATTTAGGTTCCATTCAGTAGGTCTATATTTAGGCTCCATTCAGTAGGTCTATATTTAGGCTCCATTCAGTAGGTCTATATTTAGGTTCCATTCAGTGGGTCTATCTTTAGGTTCCATTCAGTAGGTCTATATTTAGGTTCCATCCAGTAGGTCTATATTTATGTTCCATTCAGTGGGTCTATATTTAGGTTCCATTTAGTAGGTCTATATTTAGGTTCCATTCAGTAGGTCTATCTTTAGGTTCCATTCAGTAGGTCTATCTTTAGGTTCCATTCAGTAGGTCTATATTTAGGTTCCATTCAGTAGGTCTATCTTTAGGTTCCATTTAGTAGGTCTATATTTAGGCTCCATTCAGTAGGTCTATATTTAGGTTCCATTCAGTAGGTCTATATTTAGGTTCCATTCAGTAGGTCTATCTTTAGGTTCCTTTTAGTAGGTCTATATTTAGGCTCCATTCAGTAGGTCTATATTTAGGTTCCATTCAGTAGGTCTATATTTAGGTTCCATTCAGTAGGTCTATATTTAGGTTCCATTCAGTAGGTCTATCTTTAGGTTCCATTCAGTAGGTCTATATTTAGGTTCCATTCAGTAGGTCTATATTTAGGCTCCATTCAGTAGGTCTATCTTTAGGTTCCATTTAGTAGGTCTATATTTAGGCTCCATTCAGTAGGTCTATATTTAGGTTCCATTCAGTAGGTCTATATTTAGGTTCCATTCAGTAGGTCTATCTTTAGGTTCCATTCAGTGGGTCTATATTTAGGTTCCATTCAGTAGGTCTATATTTAGGTTCCATTCATTAGGTCTATATTTAGGCTCCATTCAGTAGGTCTATATTTAGGTTCCATTCAGTAGGTCTATATTTAGGTTCCATTCAGTAGGTCTATATTTAGGTTCCATTCAGTAGGTCTATCTTTAGGTTCCATTTAGTAGGTCTATATTTAGGCTCCATTCAGTAGGTCTATCTTTAGGTTCCATTCAGTAGGTCTATATTTAGGTTCCATTCAGTAGGTCTATATTTAGGCTCCATTCAGTAGGTCTATATTTAGGTTCCATTCAGTAGATCTATATTTAGGTTCCATTTAGTAGGTCTATATTTAGGTTCCATTCAGTAGGTCTATATTTAGGTTCCATTCAGTAGGTCTATATTTAGGCTTTCCATTCAGTAGGTCTATATTTAGGCTCCATTCAGTAGGTCTATATTTAGGTTCCATTCAGTAGGTCTATATTTATGTTCCATTCAGTAGGTCTATATTTAGGTTCCATCAGTAGGTCTATATTTATGTTCCATTCAGTAGGGTCTATATTTAGGTTCCATTCAGTAGGTCTATATTTAGGTTCCATTCAGTAGGTCTATATTTAGGTTCCATTCAGTAGGTCTATCTTTAGGTTCCATTCAGTAGGTCTATATTTAGGTTCCATTCAGTAGGTCTATCTTTAGGTTCCATTAGTAGGTCTATATTTAGGCTCCATTCAGTAGGTCTATATTTAGGTTCCATTCAGTAGGTCTATATTTAGGTTCCATTCAGTAGGTCTATATTTAGGTTCCATTCAGTAGGTCTATCTTTAGGTTCCATTCAGTAGGTCTATATTTAGGTTCCATTCAGTAGGTCTATATTTAGGTTCCATTCAGTAGGTCTATATTTAGGTTCCATTCAGTAGGTCTATATTTAGGTTCCATTCAGTAGGTCTATATTTAGGTTCCATTCAGTAGGTCTATATTTAGGTTCCATTCAGTAGGTCTATATTTAGGTTCCATTCAGTAGGTCTATATTTAGGTTCCATTCAGTAGGTCTATATTTAGGTTCCATTCAGTAGGTCTATATTTAGGTTCCATTCAGTAGGTCTATATTTAGGTTCCATTCAGTAGGTCTATATTTAGGTTCCATTCAGTAGGTCTATATTTAGGTTCCATTCAGTAGGTCTATATTTAGGTTCCATTCAGTAGGTCTATATTTAGGTTCCATTCAGTAGGTCTATATTTAGGTTCCATTCAGTAGGTCTATATTTAGGTTCCATTCAGTAGGTCTATATTTAGGTTCCATTCAGTAGGTCTATATTTAGGTTCCATTCAGTAGGTCTATATTTAGGTTCCATTCAGTAGGTCTATATTTAGGTTCCATTCAGTAGGTCTATATTTAGGTTCCATTCAGTAGGTCTATATTTAGGTTCCATTCAGTAGGTCTATATTTAGGTTCCATTCAGTAGGTCTATATTTAGGTTCCATTTAGTAGGTCTATATTTAGGTTCCATTCAGTAGGTCTATATTTAGGTTCCATTCAGTAGGTCTATATTTAGGTTCCATTCAGTAGGTCTATATTTAGGTTCCATCCAGTAGGTCTATATTTAGGTTCCATTCAGTAGGTCTATATTTAGGTTCCATTTAGTAGGTCTATATTTAGGTTCCATTCAGTAGGTCTATCTTTAGGTTCCATTCAGTAGGTCTATCTTTAGGTTCCATTCAGTAGGTCTATATTTAGGTTCCATTCAGTAGGTCTATATTTAGGTTCCATTCAGTAGGTCTATCTTTAGGTTCCATTCAGTAGGTCTATCTTTAGGTTCCATTCAGTAGGTCTATATTTAGGTTCCGTTCAGTAGGTCTATATTTAGGTTCCATTCAGTAGGTCTATATTTAGGTTCCATTCAGAAGGTCTACATTTAGGTTCCATTCAGTAGGTCTATATTTAGGTTCCATTCAGTAGGTCTATACGTTGTGGGTGGTACTACATGGTGCTGTGTTGTGTTGTGGGTGGTTCTACATGGTGCTGTGTTGTGGGTGGTACTACATGGTGTTGTGTTGTGGGTGGTACTACATGGTGCTGTGTTGTGGGTGGTACTACATGGAGCTGTGTTGTGGGTGGTACTACATGGTGCTGTGTTGTGTTGTGGGTGGTACTACATGGTGTTTTGTTGTGGGTGGTACTACATGGTGTTGTGTTGTGGGTGGTACTACATGGTGTTGTGTTGTGGGTGGTACTACATGGTGTTGTGTTGTGGGTGGTACTACATGGTGTTGTGTTGTGGGTGGTACTACATGGTGCTGTGTTGTGGGTGGTACTACATGTTGATGTGTTGTGGGTGGTACTACATGGTGTTGTGTTGTGGGTGGTACTACATGGTGCTGTGTTGTGGGTGGTACTACATGGTGCTGTGTGTTGGGTGGTACTACATGGTGCTGTGTTGTGGGTGGTTCTACATGGTGCTGTGTTGTGGGTGGGTGGTACTACATGGTGCTGTGTTGTGGGTGGTACTACATGGAGCTGTGTTGTGGGTGGTACTACATGGTGCTGTGTTGTGGGTGGGTGGTACTACATGGTGCTGTGTTGTGGGTGGGTGGTACTACATGGTGCTGTGTTGTGGGTGGTACTACATGGAGCTGTGTTGTGGGTGGTACTACATGGTGCTGTGTTGTGGGTGGGTGGTTCTACATGGTGCTGTGTTGTGGGTGGTACTACATGGTGCTGTGTTGTGGGTGGTACTACATGGTGCTGTGTTGTGGGTGGTACTACATGGTGCTGTGTTGTGGGTGGGTGGTTCTACATGGTGCTGTGTTGTGGGTGGTTCTACATGGTGCTGTGTTGTGGGTGGTACTACATGGTGCTGTGTTGTGGGTGGTACTACATGGTGATGTGTTGTGGGTAGTACATTTTTACATTTTTACATTTAAGTCATTTAGCAGACGCTCTTATCCAGAGCGACTTACAAATTGGAAAGTTCATACATATTCATCCTGGTCCCCCCGTGGGAATTGAACCCACAACCCTGGCGTTGCAAGCGCCATGCTCTACCAACTGAGCCACACGGGACCACTACATGGTGTTCTGTTGTGGGTGGTACTACATGGTGCTGTGTTGTGGGTGGGTGGTACTACATGGTGATGTGTTGTGGGTGGTACTACATGGTGCTGTGTTGTGGGTGGTTCTACATGGTGATGTGTTGTGGGTGGTACTACATGGTGATGTGTTGTGGGTAGTACTACATGGTGATGTGTTGTGGGTGGTACTACATGGTGATGTGTTGTGGGTAGTACTACATGGTGCTGTGTTGTGTTGTGGGTGGTACTACATGGTGTTGTGTTGTGGGTGGGTGGTACTACATGGTGTTGTGTTGTGGGTGGTACTACATGGTGATGTGTTGTGGGTGGTACTACATGGTGATGTGTTGTGGGTGGTACTACATGGTGCTGTGTTGTGGGTGGTACTACATGGTGATGTGTTGTGGGTGGTACTACATGGTGCTGTGTTGTGGGTGGTACTACATGGTGCTGTGTTGTGGGTGGTACTACATGGTGCTGTGTTGTGTTGTGGGTGGTACTACATGGTGTTGTGTTGTGGGTGGTACTACATGGTGCTGTGCTGTGTTGTGGGTGGTACTACATGGTGATGTGTTGTGGGTAGTACTACATGGTGTTGTGCTGTGGGTGGTACTACATGGTGCTGTGCTGTGTTGTGGGTGGTACTACATGGTGCTGTGTTGTGGGTGGGTGGTACTACATGGTGTTGTGTTGTGGGTGGTACTACATGGTGTTGTGCTGTGTTGTGGGTGGTACTACATGGTGATGTGTTGTGGGTGGTTCTACATGGTGTTGTGCTGTGGGTGGTTCTACATGGTGTTGTGTTGTGGGTGGTACTACATGGTGCTGTGTTGTGGGTGGTACTACATGGTGTTGTGCTGTGGGTGGTTCTACATGGTGTTGTGTTGTGGGTGGTACTACATGGTGCTGTGTTGTGGGTGGTACTACATGGTGCTGTGTTGTGGGTGGTACTACATGGTGCTGTGTTGTGGGTGGTACTACATGGTGCTGTGCTGTGTTGTGGGTGGTACTACATGGTGTTGTGTTGTGGGTGGTACTACATGGTGCTGTGTTGTGGGTGGTACTACATGGTGCTGTGTTGTGGGTGGTACTACATGGTGCTGTGTTGTGTTGTGGGTGGTACTACATGGTGTTGTGTTGTGGGTGGTACTACATGGTGCTGTGCTGTGTTGTGGGTGGTACTACATGGTGATGTGTTGTGGGTAGTACTACATGGTGTTGTGCTGTGGGTGGCACTACATGGTGCTGTGCTGTGTTGTGGGTGGTACTACATGGTGCTGTGTTGTGGGTGGGTGGTACTACATGGTGATGTGTTGTGGGTGGTACTACATGGTGTTGTGTTGTGGGTGGTACTACATGGTGCTGTGTTGTGGGTGGTACTACATGGTGCTGTGCTGTGTTGTGGGTGGTACTACATGGTGTTGTGTTGTGGGTGGTACTACATGGTGCTGTGTTGTGGGTGGTACTACATGGTGCTGTGTTGTGGGTGGTACTACATGGTGCTGTGTTGTGTTGTGGGTGGTACTACATGGTGTTGTGTTGTGGGTGGTACTACATGGTGCTGTGCTGTGTTGTGGGTGGTACTACATGGTGATGTGTTGTGGGTAGTACTACATGGTGTTGTGCTGTGGGTGGTACTACATGGTGCTGTGCTGTGTTGTGGGTGGTACTACATGGTGCTGTGTTGTGGGTGGGTGGTACTACATGGTGATGTGTTGTGGGTGGTACTACATGGTGTTGTGTTGTGGGTGGTACTACATGGTGTTGTGTTGTGGGTGGTACTACATGGTGTTGTGCTGTGTTGTGGGTGGTACTACATGGTGATGTGTTGTGGGTGGTTCTACATGGTGTTGTGCTGTGGGTGGTTCTACATGGTGTTGTGTTGTGGGTGGTACTACATGGTGCTGTGTTGTGGGTGGTACTACATGGTGTTGTGCTGTGGGTGGTTCTACATGGTGTTGTGTTGTGGGTGGTACTACATGGTGCTGTGTTGTGGGTGGTACTACATGGTGCTGTGTTGTGGGTGGTACTACATGGTGCTGTGTTGTGGGTGGTACTACATGGTGCTGTGCTGTGTTGTGGGTGGTACTACATGGTGTTGTGTTGTGGGTGGTACTACATGGTGCTGTGTTGTGGGTGGTACTACATGGTGCTGTGTTGTGGGTGGTACTACATGGTGCTGTGTTGTGGGTGGTACTACATGGTGCTGTGCTGTGTTGTGGGTGGTACTACATGGTGTTGTGTTGTGGGTGGTACTACATGGTGCTGTGTTGTGGGTGGGTGGTACTACATGGTGCTGTGTTGTGGGTGGTACTACATGGTGCTGTGTTGTGGGTGGTACTACATGGTGCTGTGTTGTGGGTGGTACTACATGGTGTATCCGTCTGAGGGTCTGCAGTGTGGCAAACGTCTCCCTCTCTCTTGCTCTCTCCCTCTCTTTTCTCCTCTCTCCCTCTCTCCCTCTCTCTCTCCCTCTCTTGTCTCCTCTCTCCCTCTCGCTCTCTCCCTCTCTCCCCCTCTCTTTTCTCCTCTCTGTTCTCCTCTCTCCCTCTCTCCCTCCCTTTCTTTTCTTTATTTTCTCCTCTCTCTCTTTCTCTCATCTCTCCCCCTCTCTCTCTCCCTCTCCCCCTCTATTTTCTCCTCTCTCCCTATCTCTCTCCCTCCCTCTATATCTCCCACTCTTGTCTCCTTTCTCCCTTTCTCTCTCCCACTCTTTTCTCCTCTCTCTCCCTCCCCCTCTCTCTCTTTTCCCCTCTCTCTCTCTCTCTCTCTCTCTCTATTTTTTCCTTTCTCCCTCTCTTTTCCCCTTCCTTCTCCTCTCGCCTCCCAGATAAAGGACACAGATAAAGGACATAGTTTAATCAGCGCTGATATAAAACCCCTCTCTCTTTCTCTGTCTCATCCATTCCCTCACTCACACAGACATCTGTGTCATAAACGTCATAGATAGGCTAGAGGCCTACTGATTGGCTAGAAGGCTGATAGGGGAGCAATAACAACAAGGAGAGAGAGAGAGAGCAAGTGAATGAAACAGAGAGAGAGAGAGGATGAGGCAAAGTGAAAGAGAGTAGAGCAAGAGAGAAAGAAAGCGAGAGAGACAGATCCCATTAGGTCTAATCATGTCATTTTCCCCCAATTTTCCGCACCCTGGTCTCCGCTCTGACAGAGAGCTGTTCTACACTGCTGTGACTTTCCACAGACTTTCCCACCAAGCCGGAATATTCCGGATCAAACACTTAGGACAAATATTCATTTTGGGGGGAGTCTCCACAGAAATGAGATGAGATAAACCTTCACTTACAAAACGTTAAGAACACCTTCCTAATATTGAGTTCCACCCCTCCCCCCTTTTGCCCTCAGACCAGCCTCAATTTGTTGGGGCACTGACTATAGAAGGTCTCGAAAGCATTGCACAAAGATGCTGGCCCATGTTGACTCCAACGCTTCCCACAGTTGTGTCAAGTTGGTTGGATGTCCTTTGGGTGGTGGATCAGTCTTGATACGCACAGGAAACTGTCGAGTGTGAAAAACCCAGCAGCGTTGCAGTTCTTGACACAAACCGGTGTGCCTGGCACCTACTACCATACCCCGTTCAAAGGCACTTCAATATTTTGTCTTGCCCATTCACCCTCTGAATGGCACACATACACAATCCATAAATCAGTGGGCTCAAGGATTAAAAATCCTCCCCTTCATCTACACTGATTGAAGTGGATTTAACAAGTGACATCAATAAGGGATCATATCTTTCACCTGGTCAGATTATGTCATGGAAAGAGCAGGTGTTCTTAATGTTTTGTATAGTGTGTATAGCTACAGTGTATAGCTTTAGCCTACCATGGCCGTTGATATGGCCAATAGTGACTTTTCCACTTGAAAGGTAAAGACATAGCCTATCATACAAGCGGATTCAGCACCACGGACAGCGATCAAAATGTGATCCTTTTTTTTTATTAGTAAATGATAAACAAAAAACAATAAGCAGTGTTTTTAAATAACTTGATGTTGCTATACAGGCTTCCTACAGTCCCTGACGCCTTTCATGCAGTGGGCATCGCGTATAATGAGTCCAAACATTTCACCGAAACTGAACCAAAAATGATGTCCAATATAAATACAAAGCGAAATAGCTGTTGGCTGTTTTGCTGCTCGTGATATTTAAATGAAACAGTTGGCTATAGTGTGGTATTGTAAAGTTCTGTATCTATTTTCTTAGTCAACCCTGGGTTCTGTTTCTTTGTGTTCTTGAACGTAGCCCTGTTTCTTTGTGTTCTGGAACGTAGCCCTGTTTCTTTGTGTTCTTGAACGTAGCCCTGTTTCTTTGTGTTCTGGAACGTAGCCCTGTTTCTTTGTGTTCTGGAACGTAGCCCTGTTTCTTTGTGTTCTGGAACGTAGCCCTGTTTCTTTGTGTTCTGGAACGTAGCCCTGTTTCTTTGTGTTCTGGAACGTAGCCCTGTTTCTTTGTGTTCTGGAACGTAGCCCTGTTTCTTTGTGTTCTGGAACGTAGCCCTGTTTCTTTGTGTTCTGGAACGTAGCCCTGTTTCTTTGTGTTCTGGAACGTAGCCCTGTTTCTTTGTGTTCTGGAACGTAGCCCTGTTTCTTTGTGTTCTGGAACGTAGCCCTGTCTTTCATTTTTGTTTATTGTTTTCACCTGTTAGTTACTCACCTAGTCTCATCAGCTCCTTATTTAGTTCAGTTCATTCTGTTTGTGCCTTTGTGAGGTATTGTTCGTCTTGACTCTACTAAGCCTTTTCCTAGCTCATTTGTGAGAACCAGTTATAGCCTTCGGTCCTAGTTCTGATTCACCTGCCTGTTTGCCTACCTGTGTATGACCATTGCCTGCCTGTGACCACGATTCCTGCCTTCTGTGAAGGTGAAATAAACACCTGCTGCGCTCTGGGCGTGAATCTACACCTTGTTCTCCCTGAGTATTCATTACAGGAAAAGGGAATGGATTCAGCGGCGCCTAACCCAGCATGGCGGAAATCTTCCATCTTCCCCGCCAGCCTATCCCTACCCCTCCGATACCAGGTATCGTAACCCATAGCCCTCCTTCGTTCATATCCATGCCTGGAAAATATGACGGTTCACCTGGGAAATGTCAGGGATTTCTGATGCGATGCAGCAAATACATTGAGCACAACCCCACTAACTTCTCCACCGACAAGAGCAGAGTGGATGTTGTTGTGTCTCTACTCACAGGCAAAGCCCTGGATTAGGCCACCGCCATATGGACTGCCAACAGCACAGAACTCGGATCCGAGACCCGTTTCCACACCCTCTTCAAAGAGGTATTCGATCACACTCCTTCCGGTCGCCCTGGTAGGAGACCTCCTCATAGAACTTCAACAAGGACGCAATTCAGCTGCCGAGTATGCCCTGCAGGGAGTGGATGGAATGAGGCTGCTTTACTTCCTGTCTACTGAATAGGGCTCAACAGGGAACTTCAGGTGGAGCTGGCCTGTAGAGGTGACCTTCAGGATTTAAATCAATAAATTCGTATGTCCATCTCCATCGACCACCTCATCGCCGACCGCCGAAGAACTCTGCCACCCAGGAACCCGAAACCTTCTCTTTCCATGATTCTGTCATCCCGTCCGAGTCTCCCAGAGCCCATGCAGTTGGGGACATGCTCCTCTCCCATGTATCGAGCGTCAAAGGTGGCTCCAAGAAGGCCTCTGCCTATACTGTGGCGGGAAAGATCATCTACTCAGCCATTGCCCTGTTCGCCCCCATGGAGATATGAGAAGGATCCCTCCGCTGCCATGCTGGTAGGTGTGTCCTTATTTCTAAATATCTCCCAGAAGCAATTCTCCATCACAGTATTGATAACCGTGAAGGGGGTTACTAAGTACGTAGACGGTTTGATAGATTCGGGAGCATCAGGTAATGTTATATATCACCAGCTAGTACAAGAGCTTGACATTGATCTAACACCTGCCACCCTTCCCTTATTAAGGAATAACACCATGGACGGGCAGCCAATGGGCACAGGCTTCATCACGCACCTGACACAGAGAGTCACCCTCCAGATTGGAGTCTTCCACAATGAAACCATTCAACTCATGGAACTCTCATCCCCCCCAAACAGCCAGTCATACTCAGACACCGCTGGCTTTGTCGTCACCACCCTGCCATCTCGTGGCGACAAGGTGAACTACTGTCTTGGTCTTCTACCGGCTTCACCAGTTGTCTCAGCCTACCCTGCAGAGCCACCACCATTGAGGACTCTGCCTCGGCAGTGCCACCCACCATACCATCTGAATATGCCCAGTACAGCAATGTTTTCAGCTAAATCAAGGCCTCCACTCTGCCACCACATCGCCCAGGGGACTATGCTATTGACTTACTCCCTGGAGTGTCTCCACCGAAGGGCCGTGTTTACCCCCTATCTGCCTCATTTTCCGGGATAATGGAGAACTACATTGATGAAGCACTCAAACGGTTTCATTCGTCCATCTTCTTCCCTGGCTGCGTCCAGCTTCTTCTTCGTTGGAAAAAAGGATGGTGGTCTCCTTCCATATATTGTATTGAATACTTCCTGAATGACAAACCTTTTCCCTCTGATCCCAGCGACCCTTGAACAAGTGAGCCGCGCCAACATCTATACAAAACTCTACCTGTGAAGTGCATATAACCTTGTCTGTGTATGTGAAGGCGACGTATGGAAGACGGCCTTTATCACCGCATGAGGTCACTACGAATACCTGGTCATTCCCTACGGCCTTACGAACGCCCCCGCCGTCTTCCAATCCTTTATGAACAAGGTTTTCCAGGATATGATCAAGCGCTTTCTCATCGTCTACATTGATGACATCCTGATTTACTCCCTGAAGGAACACATACAGCATGTGCAAAAGTTTATTCAATGGCTCCTTGATCATAACCTTTATGTGAAGACTGAAAAGAGCACCATCCATGTAAACTTCCTCTGTTTTGTACTGACACCTGGAGTCGGCGTGGATGAGAACAAAGTTACCGTCGTCAAACGCACCACCGTTAAAGAACTCCAACGTTTCATTGGGTTCTCCAACGTTTCATTGGGTTCTCCAACTACTATCGCCGGTTCATTCAGAACTTCAGTTCTACTGCCGCTCCCCTCACTGCCCTTATCAGACAAAAGACCCGGACCCTTCAATGGACTGATACCGCCCTGACTGCTTTCAACAACTTGAAACACCTCTTCACCTCAGCTCCTGTCCTTCACCAACCTGATCTGACCCTTCCTTTCATCCTGGAGATGGATGCCTCTGAAGAAGGAGTTGGAGCCATACTCTCTCAGCGGGTGGGAACACTTCTAGCTAGTAAGTTCTGGTGGTCCTCACTGGCATCTAAGGGATTATGTACTCTCCTGTCCAGTCTGCACCCAAACCAAAAGCCCTCATCACTTTCCGGGAAGCTTCAACCTTTGCCAATCCCTCACAGACCCTGGTCCCACATAGCTGACTTCATCACAGACCTTCCTGAATCCTCTGGTAACACCACCATACTTGTCATAGTAAACCGTTTTCCAAAAAAAGGTGTCTGGTTCCTCTTCCTCATTTACCTAACGCCATGAAATTGGCTGAGTGTACGTTCCAGCAGGTGTTCCGTTTGAATGGGATTCTGGAGGACATTGTTTCTGACCGCGGGCCCCAGTTTGTCTCCCGGGTGTGGCGAGCCTTCTGTGACCGACTGGGGGGTCGCCCTCAGCCTCTCCTCCGGGTACCATCCCCAGACCAACGGGCAGACGGAACGCCTGAACCAAGAAATAGGGAAGTACCTCTGCCAACAATGTGTTCTGCCTCTCCACACGACTGGAGGCGGTGTATGGCCTGAGCCGAATACGCTCAGAACTCACTCATGCATTCATCCCTCCGTTTCAGTGTGTACTTGGTTACCAACCCCCCCCCCCCCCCCCCCCCATGTTTTCCCTGGGAAGCGGAGCCTGGTACCTTCCCAGCTGTCGACGACTTGTTTTGGCGTAACCATTTATTTTTTTATTTTTTATAGGGGATATTGCGGAAAGATTGTTGCTTCCATTAATATAATTGTTTGCTAATTATATATAAATACTTTTTATAGAATATACCTTTTATTATTCCCCAAACCCTACCACCCTTCCCCAATTGGAGTAAACTAATAAACACTTCTGCTTTTACCTTCAGTTTATACACATTTTACAGACAGTCTATTTTACAGTACTAATATTTAGTTTTTTAGTCCTTTATTTCTGATGTCCATCAGTTCGATTTCTAACTGTCTAATTGTTCACACAATCACAACCTATATACATTTTACAGACCCCGTATGTTTTACATTGTTTATCTTGTTATTAGTCCCCCCTCCGATCTATCTCTTAACACCATCCATTTTGGATTTCTATTTGCCATATATTTGCTTCACAAAAGTACTGAACCTTTCTATTCTCATAGCTTCTACAGATTGTAAATTAAAGAAACATTTTTGCTAAAATAATATTATTGATTGACTGACTTTTCAAATCCCCCAGTAATGCTATCTGTAGCGTTAGTTTTAGGCAAATGTTGTAATTCTCCAGCCGTTCCTGGACCTGCGACCAAAAACGAGCTACATATGGACAGTACCAAAACAAATGATCTAATGACTCTGCCTCCTCACAGCAGAATCTGCAGAGCTGGGAATACTGTATTGCCCATATATATCACATTCTATTGGTTACAATAAAAAAAAAATCAACGTTTTGAATTCGGCGTTGTTTTGCGTGTCAATTCATAAACTATGTGCCATGGAGATTTGCGACGTACCCATTCCAACTATTTTGCAATTTATATGGCACAGCTGTCAATTTTTTGGGGGGTCCTGAAATTAAATTGTGATAAACATCACAATTTTCTTTAATACAGGGCCGACAGACAAGTTCCTTACCTTTTCCCCCTTCAACTTGCCTCTTCCATTTTTGTGGTAATGCTGCAGTTAGATGGTTGTAATTTTGGGTAGAGCAGACGTTTCCGTATCTCTGTGTTAGCTGCATGTGTGGCATAACTCCACCAGTCCTATTTATGATATCATTTACAAAAAATATTTTAAATTTAATCAATTAGCATATTTGAGTTAAACCACAATTTGTTGAATTATTTGTTCTGTCTTTCGAGGTGGATTAAACTGAAATTGCAACCAACTTTCTAAGGCTTGTTTAAAAAATAACGATATTTTGGAGATTTTGTTTTCAAAATACCGAAAGTGAGCAGTTGTAATCTGAATAAAGGGGGAAAAGGCCGTTCTTGAACATGGGATGAGACATTCCTACCAGTTTGGATTTAAGTATAACTTTTGTATGACTGATGCCTTTAGTGAGAGGTCTAATACTTTAATATTTAATCATTTCTGCCCTGTCTTGTTGTCTCATTCTCCATAGAGTTCAGTCCTCTGATTCTCCTGTCTTGTCTCATTCTCCATAGATTTCTGTCCTCTGATTCTCCTGTCTTGTCTCATTCTCCATAGATTTCTGTCCTCTGATTCTCCTGTCTTGTCTCATTCTCCATAGAGTTCAGTCCTCTGATTCTCCTGTTTTGTCTCATTCTCCATAGAGTTCAGTCCTCTGATTCTCCTGTCTTGTCTCATTCTCCATAGAGTTCAGTCCTCTGATTCTCCTGTCTTGTCTCATTCTCCATAGAGTTCAGTCCTCTGATTCTCCTGTCTTGTCTCATTCTCCATAGAGTTCAGTCCTCTGATTCTCCTGTCTTGTATATCTCACTAGGTCAGGATATTAAACCTCCACCATGTATATCTCAAAAGGTCAGGATATTAAACCTCCATGTGTATCTCACTAGGTCAGGATATTAAACCTCCTCCATGTATATCTCACTAGGTCAGGATATTAAACCTCCTCCATGTATATCTCACTAGGTCAGGATATTAAACCTCCTCCATGTATATCTCACTAGGTCAGGATATTAAACCTCCTCCATGTATATCTCACTAGGTCAGGATATTAAACCTCCTCCATGTATATCTCACTAGGTCAGGATATTAAACCTCCTCCATGTATATCTCACTAGGTCAGGATATTAAACCTCCTCCATGTATATCTCACTAGGTCAGGATATTAAACCTCCTCCATGTATCCACTAGGTCAGGATATTAAACCTCCTCCATGTATATCTCACTAGGTCAGGATATTAAACCTCCACCATGTATATCTCACTAGGTCAGGATATTAAACCTCCATGTATATCTCACTAGGTCAGGATATTAAACCTCCTCCATGTATATCTCACTAGGTCAGGATATTAAACCTCCACCATGTATATCTCAAAAGGTCAGGATATTAAACCTCCATGTGTATCTCACTAGGTCAGGATATTAAACCTCCATGTATATCTCACTAGGTCAGGATATTAAACCTCCTCCATGTATCCACTAGGTCAGGATATTAAACCTCCTCCATGTATATCTCACTAGGTCAGGATATTAAACCTCCTCCATGTATATCTCACTAGGTCAGGATATTAAACCTCCTCCATGTATATCTCACTAGGTCAGGATATTAAACCTCCTCCATGTATATCTCACTAGGTCAGGATATTAAACCTCCTCCATGTATATCTCACTAGGTCAGGATATTAAACCTCCATGTATATCTCACTAGGTCAGGGTATTAAACCTCCATGTATATCTCACTAGGTCAGGATATTTAAGCCTCCATATATCCACTAATTCCAATATATCCATGGCATTCATGATTTCCTTAAGTGCCTGAGGGTGATAGTTTGTAGTGTGATTTCCTTTCCGGTCCATAGAGGTATTTAAGACTGTATTAAAATCTCCCACCATAATAATAGAGTCTAGTGTTGCTTGTAGAGTTGATAAACTCTTATATTTTCAAAGAAGCTTGGATCATCATTATTTGGACCGTATAGGTTAATGAGCCATATCTGTTTATTGTCCAATAACATATTTAAAATCCATCTACCTTGATCTGTTTGGACAATTTGCACATTTGTATCAAAATGACTGTTAATATCATCACCCCTTTTGAATTTCTTTGCCCATGGGAGACATTTCGCCCCCTAAGTCCCTTTTCCACAAAGCTTTATCTAAAATTGAATGAGTTTCCTGTAAACAATAGATATTATATTCCTTCTCTTTTAGTCAGGTAAATACTGATCGTCTTTTCTTATCTGCTAAGCCTTTACAATTATAACTGGCTAAACTTATTTCACCACTTACCCTAATGAGACACACGTTTCAATTATATTTATGCAGCAAATCCAGGACACTAAATTACTATGATATATTTCGTATTGTTACATAAGACAGAAGTTTACTTAGGGCAAAAAACGACAGCAGCGTGGTTGGTCGGTGGTGGGCGTATAACCCGAACGTCTAATGTGTTAGGACAATTTTAGCTAATTAGCAACTTTGCAACTACTTAGCATGTTGGCTAACCCTTCCCCTAACCCTAAACTGAACTTTTTAACCTAACTCCTAACCATAACCTTAACCCCTAACTCTAACCCGTAGGGTAGCTAATGTTAGCATTAGCCATCTAGCTAACGTTAGCCAGAACAAATTGGAATTTGTAACATATCATATATTTTTGCAAGTTCATAACATATTGTAAGACTTGCAATTTCTAACATAGCATACAAAATGGATGATGGACATCCACACGTTAATTTATATACCATATGAAACGTATCATATCATACTAAATGGAGTGTCTATGATTTACGTGTACTACTTTACGTCTACCCCTGAGTCCAGGTTGCTACAGAGACCTGAAAATAAACTTGTGAATACAAACGATTAGAAAGAGTGAGGTGTCCGACTTTATCTCTCAGGGGCACTGGTCAACAGTAGTGCCCTATATAAAGAATAGGGTGCCATTTGGCATTTTAGAGTGAAGTGTGTACATTATGCACGACGTGCCTAAACACGACGACAGCGTTTGTCGACTCATCCACTAGTTCAGCTCCTTCGTAAATAAGCTAGTGAGACTGAGGGATGTTGGAGATATTACAAACATCCATCGACAAGTGTTTTGTCGTTCATCACATGCAGTCACTCGCAAAGTATCTAAATGTCTCTCTCTCTCTCTCTCTGGAACTGAGCTGTGTCCGAGGACGCACACACACACACAGCTATGTGAGAACACTGAAGACGCCTCACTGTAATTTCTCACATTATTACCTCACATCCTTCTATTCGCTGTTTTCTCCCCCAGTAGCGGCGTGAGAATCTGGACACATCGCTGAGTCGGAACCTTCCAGACCATAATGGCGCACCACGTGCAGCCACGGGGCTCTGCAGTTGCCTTTTCTTGTGCTGGCGTGTTCATTCAACTGTTTCCACGTTGCAGTAATGAATGTAGTCCATAAATATCTCATGCCACCCTACGTTCCACTCTCTATACTCTCCATAAAAATAACATTCACAAAACCAAACAAATATTGTCTGAATATAAGTTGAAGCTTGAAATAGACTGGGTCAGCACACAGGCCACAGATCTCTATTTGAGAGAGTTACAGTCGCTATTTCACCAACACCAAGCTAGTGTAACCTAGAGACCAAGCTAGTGTAACCTAGAGACCAAGCTAGCGTAACCTAGAGACCAAGCTAGTGTAACCTAGAGACCAAGCTTGGGTAACCTAGAGACCAAGCTAGTGTAACCTAGAGACCAAGCTAGCGTAACCTAGAGACCTAGCTAGTGTAACCTAGAGACCAAGCTAGTGTAACCTAGAGACCAAGCTAGTGTAACCTAGAGACCAAGCTAGTGTAACCTAGAGACCAAGCTAGTGTAACCTAGAGACCTAGCTAGTGTAACCTAGAGACCAAGCTAGCGTAACCTAGAGACCAAGCTAGCGTAACCTAGAGACCAAGCTAGCGTAACCTAGAGACCAAGCTAGCGTAACCTAGAGACCAAGCTAGCGTAACCTAGAGACCAAGCTAGCGTAACCTAGAGACCAAGCTAGCGTAACCCAGAGACCAAGCTAGCGTAACCTAGAGACCTAGCTAGCGTAACCTAGAGACCAAGCTAGCGTAACCTAGAGACCAAGCTAGCGTAACCTAGAGACCAAGCTAGCGTAACCTAGAGAGCAAGCTAGCGTAACCTAGAGAGCAAGCTAGCGTAACCTAGAGAGCAAGCTAGCGTAACCTAGAGACCAAGCCAGCGTAACCTAGAGACCAAGCCAGCGTAACCTAGAGACCAAGCTAGCGTAACCTAGAGACCAAGCTAGCGTAACCTAGAGACCAAGCTAGCGTAACCTAGAGACCAAGCTAGCGTAACCTAGAGACCTAGCTAGCGTAACCTAGAGACCTAGCTAGCGTAACCTAGAGACCAAGCTAGCGTAACCTAGAGACCAAGCTAGCGTAACCTAGAGACCAAGCTAGCGTAACCTAGAGACCAAGGTAGCGTAACCTAGAGACCAAGGTAGCGTAACCTAGAGACCAAGGTAGCGTAACCTAGAGACCAAGCTAGCGTAACCTAGAGACCAAGCCAGCGTAACCTAGAGACCAAGCTAGCGTAACCTAGAGACCTAGCTAGTGTAACCTAGAGACCAAACTAGTGTAACCTAGAGACCAAGCCAGCGTAACCTAGAGACCAAGCTAGCGTAACCTAGAGACCAAGCTAGCGTAACCTAGAGACCAAGCTAGCGTAACCTAGAGACCAAGCTAGCATAACCTAGAGACCAAGGTAGCGTAACCTAGAGACCAAGGTAGCGTAACCTAGAGACCAAGCTAGCGTAACCTAGAGACCAAGCCAGCGTAACCTAGAGACCAAGCCAGCGTAACCTAGAGACCAAGCTAGTGTAACCTAGAGACCAAGCCAGCGTAACCTAGAGACCAAGCTAGCGTAACCTAGAGACCAAGCTAGTGTAACCTAGAGACCAAGCCAGCGTAACCTAGAGACCAAGCTAGCGTAACCTAGGGACCAAGCCAGCGTAACCTAGAGACCAAGCTAGTGTAACCTAGAGTCTTTAGGTTAAGTTTTCGGGCAAACTTCAAGTGGGCTGTTGTGCATTTTACTGAATAGTGGCTTCAGTCTGGCCACTCTACCATAAAGGCCGGATTGGTGGAGTGCTGCAGAGATGGTTATCCTTCTGGAAGGTACTCCCATCTCCACAGAGGAACTCTGGAGCTCTATCAGAGTGACCATCGGGTTCTTGGTCACCTCTCTGACCAAGGCACTTCTCCTCCGATTGTTCAGTTTGGCCAGGCGGCCAGCTCTAGGAAGAGTCTTGGTGGTTCCAAACTTCTTCCATTTAAGAATGATGGAGGCCACTGTGTTCTTGGGGGCCTTCAATGTTGCAGAAATTTTTGGTACCCTTCCCCAGATCTGTGCCTCAACACAATCATGTCCCGGAGCTCTACGGACAATTCCTTCGACCTCATGGTTTGGTGTTTGCTCTGACATGCACTGTCAACTGTGGAACCTCACATAGACAGGTGTGTGCCTTTCCAAATCATATCCAATCAATTTAATTTACCACAGGTGGACTCCAATCAAGTTGTAGAAACATCTCAAGGATGAACAATGGAAACAGGATGCACTTGAGCTCAATTTCAAGTCTCAAAGCGAAGTGTCTGAATACTTTTTTAGTTTTTTTTTATGCTAAAAATGTCAAAAAGCCTGTTTTCACTTTGTCATTATGGGGTATTGTGTGTAGATTGATGAGGGAAAACAATTATTTAATCAGTTTTAGAAGAAGGCTGTTACGTAACAAAAAGTCAAGGGGTCTGAATACTTTCTGAATTTTTATTTAGAGATTTGATAGGAGTATGTTCTATAGCTATTGTTTGACATCTGCTATGTGTCGCAAATTGAAAAGATGTGACATCTTTTTCATTAGGTGACCTTGTCTTGGTAAGAACATTAATATTACGTTGAAGAGGAGATACTCCTGACATGGCTGAACTAGTACTGAGCTAGTACTGAGCTAGTACTGAGCTAGTACTGAGCTAGTACTAGCGAGCTAGTACTGAACTAGTACTGAACTAGTACTGAGCTAGTACTGAGCTAGTACTGAGTACTAAACAAAAGGCGTCAGCATGCTTCAGTTCAGCCATGTCAGGAACCGAACGAGCGTGATCGCATACTCCCTTAAAAGCGGCAATAGTACCTTTTTTTTTCTTTCCATTTTGAGATGTCGTCACTTCTTCAATATATGCTGTCTCGTAGTTGTTGGTGATCAGGCCTGCCACTGCTGTATCAACGGCAAACTTAATGATGGTGTTGGAGTCGTGCCTGTCCTGTGCAGTCATGAGTGGACAGGGAGTACAGGAGGTGGGCTGAGCACGCACCCCTGGGGAGCTCCAGTGTTGAGGAATAGTGTGGCGGATGTGTTGTTACCTACCCTTACCACCTGGGGGCGCCATGTCAGGAAGTCTAGAATCCAGTTGCAGAGGAAGGTATTTAGTCCCAGTGTCCTTAGCTTGGTGATGAGCTTTGAGGGCACTATGGTGTTGAACGCTGAACTGTAGTCACTTAATAGCATTCTCACATACAGTGGGGAGAACAAGTATTTGATACACTGACGATTTTGCAGGTTTTCCTACTTACATAGCATGTAGAGGTCTGTAATTTTTATCATAGGTACACTTCAGCTGTGAGAGACGGAATCTAAAACAAAAATCCAGAAAATCACATTGTATGATTTTTAAGTAATTAATTTGCATTTTATTGCATGACATAAGTATTTGATACATCAGAAAAGCAGAACTTAATATTTGGTACAGAAACCTTTGTTTGCAATTACAGAGATCATACGTTTCCTGTAGTTCTTGACCAGGTTTGCACACACTGCCGCAGGGATTTTGGCCCACTCCTCCATACAGACCTTCTCCAGATCCTTCAGGTTTCGGGGCTGTCGCTGGGCAATACGGACTTTCAGCTCCCTCCAAAGATGTTCTATTGGGTTCAGGTCTGGAGACTGGCTAGGCCACTCCAGGAACTTGAGATGCTTCTTACGGAGCCACTCCTTAGTTGCCCTGGCTGTGTGTTTCGGGTCGTTGTCATGCTGGAAGACCCAGCCACGACCCATCTTCAATACTCCTACTGAGGGAAGAAGGTTGTTGGCCAAGATCTCGCGATACATGGCCCCATCCATCCTCCCCTCAATACGGTGCAGTTGTCCTGTCCCCTTTGCAGAAAAGCATCCCCAAAGAATGATGTTTCCACCTCCATGCTTCACGGTTGGGATGGTGTTCTTGGGGTTGTACTCATCCTTCTTCTTCCCCCAAACACGGCGAGTGGAGTTTAGACCAAAAAGCTCTATTTTTGTCTCATCAGACCACATGACCTTCTCCCAATCCTCCTCTGGATCATCCAGATGGTCATTGGCAAACTTCAGACGGGCCTGGACATGTGCTGGCTTGAGCAGGGGGACCTTGCGTGCGCTGCAGGATTTTAATCCATGACGGCGTAATGTGTTACTAATGGTTTGCTTTGAGACTGTGGTCCCAGCTCTCTTCAGGTCATTGACCAGGTCCTGCCATGTAGTTCTGGGCTGATCCCTCACCTTCCTCATGATCATTGATGCCCCACGAGGTGAGATCTTGCATGGAGTCCCAGACCGAGGGTGATTGACCGTCATCTTGTACTTCTTCCATTTTCTAATAATTGCGCCAACAGTTGTTGCCTTCTCACCAAGCTACTTGCCTATTGTCCTGTAGCCCATCCCAGCCTTGTGCAGGTCTACAATTTTATCCCTGATGTCCTTACACGGCTCTCTGGTCTTGGCCATTGTGGAGAGGTTGGAGTCTGTTTGGTTGAGTGTGTGGACAGGTGTCTTTTATACAGGTAACGAGTTCAAACAGGTGCAGTTAATACAGGTAATGAGTGGAGAACAGGAGGGCTTCTTAAAGAAAAACTAACAGGTCTGTGAGAGCCGGAATTCTTACTGGTTGGTAGGTGATCAAATACTTATGTCATGCAATAAAATGCAAATGAATTACTTAAAAATCATACAATGTGATTTTGTGGATTTTTATTTTAGATTCCGTCTCTCACAGTTGAAGTGTACCTATGATAAAAATTACAGACCTCTACATGCTTTGTAAGTAGGAAAATCGGCAGTGTATCAAATACTTGTTCTCCCCACTGTAGGTGTTCCTTTTGTCCAGGTGTGAAAGTGTGGAGTGCAATAGAGATTGCATCATCTGTGGATCTGTTGGGGCGCTATGCAAATTGGAGTGGGTCTAGGTGAGCCAAGACCAGCCTTTCAAAGCACTTTCAAAGCACTTCATGGCTACAGACGTGAGAGTTATGGGTAGGTAGTCATTTAGGCAGGTTACCTTAGTGTTCTTGGGCACAGGGACTATGGTGGTCTGCTTGAAACATGTTGGTATTACAGACTTAGACAGGGAGAGGTTGAAAATGTCAGTGAAGACACTTGCCAGTTGGTCAGCACATGCTTGGAGTACACGTCCTGGTAATCCGTCTGGCCCAGCAGCCTTGGGAATGTTGACCTGTTTAAAGGTCTTACTCACATCGGCTACGGAGAGCGTAATCACACAGTCATCCAGAAACAGATGATGCTCTCATGCATGTTTCTGTGTTATTTGCCTCGAAGCGAGCATAGAAGTAATTTAGCTCGTCTGGTAGGTTCGTGTCACTGGGCAGCTCTCGGCTATGATTCCCTTTTTAGTCTGTAATAGTTTACAAGCCCTGCCACATCCGACGAGCGTTGGAGCCAGTGTAGTACGATTCGATCTTAGCCCTATATTGACGCTTTTCCTGTTTGATGGTTCATTGGAGGGCATAGCAGGATTTCTTATAAACTTCCGGGTTAGAATCCCGCTCCTTGAAAGCAGAAGCTCTAGCCTTTTGCTCAGTGCGGATGTTGCCTGTAATCCATGGCTTCTGGTTGGGATATGTACGTACAGTCACTGTGGGAACGACGTCATCGATGCACTTATTGATGAAGCCAGTGACTGATGTGGTGTACTCCTCAATGCCATCGGATGAATCACAGAACGTATTCCAGTCTGTGCTAGCAAAACAGTCCTGTAGCTTAGCATCTGCTTCATCTGACCACTTTTTTATTGACCGGGTCACTGGTGCTTCCTGCTTTAATATTTGCTTGTAAGCAGAAATCAGGAGGATATAATTATGGTCAGATTTGCCAAATGGAGGGCGAGGGAGAGCTTTGTATGCGTCTCTGTGTGTGGAGTAAAGATGATCTAGAGTTTGTTTCCCCTCTGGTTGCACATGTAACATGCTGGTAGAAATTAGGTAAAACTGATTTAAGTTTCCCTGCATTAAAGTCCCCGGCCACTAGGAGCTCCGCCTCTGGATGAGCATTTTCCTGTTTGCTTATGGCAGTATACAACATACTTATACAGCTCACTGAGTGCGGTCTGAGTGCCAGCATCGGTCTCTGGTGGTATGAAGACAGCTACGAAAAATACAGATGAAAACCTTCGAGGTAGATAGTGTGGTCTACAGCTTATCATTATCACTTTTGGTCAAAAGTATTTTGGGGCGCAATAGGCATCTTCTTCTTTACCTCCTTTTTAATGGATAAGTTATGTATTAACATCATAAACATCTTAAACATAATTTGCATTTGTTTAATACATACAGTACCAGTCAAAAGTTTGGACACACCTACTCATTCAAGGGTTTTTCTTTATTTTTATTATTTTCTACGTTGTAGAATAATAGTGAAGACATCAAAACTATGAAATAACACATATGGAATCATGTAGTAACCAAAAAACAGTTTAACAAATCAAAATATATTTTATACTTCTTCAATGTAACCATCCTTTGCCTTGATGACAGCTTTGCACACTCTTGGCATTCTCTCAACCAGCTTCATGAGGTATTCACCTGGAATGCATTACAATTAACTGATGAAAACATAGTAAAAAGAAAGAAAAACCCTTGAATGAGTAGGTGTGTCCAAACTTTTGACTGGTACTGTATGTATTAAACAAATGCAAATTACGTGTAAGATGTTTATGATGTTAATTATGGCAAAGAAAGTATCTTAATTTCATAAGAATCTGGCAGAAACACTTTTGTCTTTGCTTTGCTCAAGTAGGCCTATTTCTTGCTCTGGAGGAGATGGACTCTTTGCGGTGGCTGCTAAATTATACTCTATTCCCTGGTCAAAGGTAGTGGGTGCTGTTTCTCCTTCGTAACCTTTTACTGATGAGGTAGGTTACCAAAGTACCCAATTGTCATACTTGAGTAAAAGTAAAGATATCTTAATAAAAAATTACTTAAGTAAAAGTGAAAGTCACCCAGTAAAATACTACTTGAGTAGAAGTCTAAAAGTATTTGGTTTTAAATATACTTAAGTATCAAAACTAAAAGTATGAATAATTTAAAATTCCTTATATTATATTAAAACGGCCCAATTTTATTTTATTTTTATTTTTTACGGATAGCCAGGGTCACACTCCAACACTCAGACATCATTTAAAAACAAAGCATTTCTGTTTACTGAGTCCACCAGATCCGATGCAGAAGGGATGACCAGGGATGTTCTCTTGATAAGTGTGCGAATTGGACAATTTTTCTGTCCTGCTAAGCATTCAAAATGTATTGAGTACTATTCGGTATCAGGGAAAATATATGGAGTAAAAAAGTGTAGTGATTTGATTTGATTTGAAATACACTTTGATTTGATTTGAAGCAAAAGTTGTCAAAAATGTAAAAAGTAACGTATTTTTACTTAAGTACTTTACACCACTGAGCCTGACCCGTTCAGTGGCACAGGGAAAGACAGAATGCCTTCAACTGAAATGTGTCTTCTTGCATTTAACCCAACCCCTCTGAATCAGAGGCTGCCTTAATCAACACTTCACAGCTATGTGTTAGCAACCAGGTTGCCAGAGAACCCTAGTGTTCAGTGGCACAGGGAAAGGGAAAGGGGGATACCTAGTCAGTTGTACAACAGAATGCCTTCAACTGAAATGTGTCTTCTTGCATTTAACCCAACCCCTCTGAATCAGAGGCTGCCTTAATCAACACTTCACACCTATGTGTTAGCAACCAGGTTGCCAGAGAACAGAGTCAGCTGACCTGATCAGCCAATTTCGATGAGACTCTCTTGTTCAGATATCGGTAAGTGGACTGGAGGCAGGGCATGAAAGGGATAACGAATCCAGTAGTTTGTGTCATCCGTTTCGGGAAAGTACCTGCGTAATTGTGCACCCAACTCACTCAGTTACTTCGCTATATCACATTTGACATTGTCCGTAAGCTTGAGTTCATTTGCACACAAAAAATCATACGATGGAAAGACCTGTTTGTTGTCCTTGTTAACGCAGACAAAGAAGAGCTCTAACTTCTTAATCATCGCCGCAATTCTGTCCCGCACATTGAATGTAGTTGCAGAGAGTCTCTGTAGTCCTAGATTCAGATTATTCAAGCGAGAAAAAACATCACCCAGATAGAGAAACTCGTCATCATGCAAGCGGTCAAACAAGTGAAAATTATGATCAGTAAAGAAAACTTTAAGCTCGTCGCTCAATTTTTTTTAAAACATGCCAATACTTTGCCCCTTGATAACCAGCGCACTGCTGTATGTTGTAAAAGCCTTACATGATCGCTGCCCATATCATTGCATAGTGCAGAAAATACACGAGAGTTCGGGGGCCTTGCTGTAATAAAGTTAACCATTTTCACTGCATTGTTCAAAACGTCTTTCTAAGCTGTCAGGCATTCCTTTGGCAGCAAGAGCCTCTCGGTGGATGCTGCAGTGTACCCAAGTGGCGTCGGGAGCAACTGCTTGCATGCGCGTTACCACTCCACTATGTCTCCCTGTCATGGCTTTTGCGCCATCAGTACAGATATTAACATGAGCAGCAGCTACGTTTGGCTACATACGGACCGTTAGTGGAATTCCCGCGAGAGAGTAACGGGTTAATGTGATTGGATGTTAATTATTTGACTAGGCTACCTGTATTTGACATTGTGTTGTCATTTTAGCTGAACACTAGATGCTGAACACTAGATTATTTTATTTTTGTCAGTGAAATGAGGCTACTCAGGCGAGGAAAAAAAAACTCACCCAAATGTATAGGCCTGTTGGAAAATATAAAAAAATGTTTTAATGTGAATCACATTTGTATTTGGCGTACCTCCGACGGCATACCCCAGTTTGGGAATACCTGCTCTATGTCAACGGTGTCAAGATGGAATTTGTTTTCATGGTCTTGGCAACTGGACCTTTTTGTTTCACTGAGATTCACTGTCAGGGCCCAGGTCTGTCAGGGCCCAGGTCTGACAGAATCTGTGCAGAAGATCTAGGTGCCTCTGTAGGCCCTCCTTGGTTGGTGACAGAAGCACCAGACATTTGACTTCAGATTCTAGTAGGGTGAGGCCGGGTGCTGCAGACTGTTCTAGTGCCCTCGCCAATTTGTTTATATATATGTTGAAGAGGGTGGGGCTTAATCTGCATCCCTGTCTCACCCCACGGCCCCGTGGAAAGAAATGTGTGTGTTTTTTGCACATTTTTTAATACGTGGTCTGTCATACTGTAATTTAGTAAAAAGACAATTTGACATTTGCTCAGTACATTGTTTTCACTGAGGAAATGTACGAGTCTGCTGTTAATGATAATGCAGAGGATTTTCCCAAGGTTACTGTTGACGCATATCCCACGGTAGTTATTGGGGTAAAATCTGTCTCCACTTTTGTGTATTGGGGTGATCAGTCCTTGGTTCCAAATATTGGGGAAGATGCCAGAGCTGAGGATGATGTTATAGAGTTGTAGTATAGCCAATTGGAATTTGTTGTCTGTATATTTTATAATTTCATTGAGGATACCATCAACACCACAGGCCTTTTTGGTTTGGAGGGTTTGTATTGAATGTCTCTCTCCCCCTGCCCTCCCTCCCTTCCTCTCTCTCTCGCTCTCCCTCCCTCTCTCTCTCCTCTCTCCCTTCCTGCCCTCCCTCTCCCTCTCTCTCGCTCTCCCTTCCTCTCTCTCTCCTCCCACTCTCTTTCTCTCGCCCTCCCTGCCCTCCCTCTCTCTCTCTCCCTGCCTGCCCTCCCTCTCTCTCTCTCACACACTCTTCCCCTGCCATCTCTCTCTCCCACCCTCCCACCCTCCCTGCCCTCCCTTTCCCCCTTCCTCACACCCTCCCTCCCTCACACCCTCCCTCCCACCCTCTCCCTCACCCCCCCCACCCCCTCTCCCCCTCCCACTCTCTCTCCCTCCTTCCCTCTCGCTCTCTCTCTCTCCCTCTTGCTCGCTCCCTCCCTGCCCTCCCTCTCTCTCTCTTCCCCTGCCCTCTCTCTCTCTCCCCATGCCCTCCCTCTCTCCCCCTCCCTCTCTCTCCCCTTCCCCCCCTCTCTCTCTCCTTCCTCCAGATCCTGGCCATCCTGTCCATCCTGTTCATCATTCTCTCCACTATCGCCTTGTCCCTCAACACTCTACCAGAGCTCCAGGTGCTAGATGAGTTCGGCCAGGCCAACGACAACCCCCAGCTGGCCCATGTAGAAGCCATCTGCATCGCCTGGTTTACCATGGAGTACCTCCTCCGCTTCCTCTCCTCACCCAACAAATGGAAGTTCTTCAAAGGTAGATATATACACTAGCCTGGTTCCAGATCTATTTGTGCTTGTCAACTCATTATCATGTTTGATAGTACAAACTGATCTGCGACCAGTTCATATAGGCCAGACGAGGCCAGACCTGTCTTTCAACTAAACTCTGATCCACTGCAGGGTGGATGATGATGATTTGATTTCATTGATCATATATTCGGTTTTATTTAACCCATTTCATTGATCATATATTTGGTTTTATTTAACCCATTTCATTAATCATATATTATGTTTGCGTTTTAGTGAAAGGCCTAATTTAGTTGCAATTCAGCTGGTTGATGTCAGTTCGTTATTGTAAAAGAGAATGTTCTCAATTATATTTCCTGCTAAAATAAAAGGCACAATAAATATATGTTGCTGACACTTGTACAACGTCTTGTTAAAAAACATTTAAGAAAAACTATTGCTTCTCTCTCTTTCTCTCTCTCCCTCTGTCTCTCTCTCTCACTCTCTCTCCCTCTCTCCCTCCCTCTCTCCATCTTTCTTTCTCTCTCTCCCTCCTTATTTATCTCTCCCCCTCTCTCTCCGTCTTTATCTCTCTCTTTCTCTTTCTCTCTCCACCTCCCTCCCTCTCTCCATCTTTCTCTCTCTCTCTCTCTTTCTTTCTCTCTCCCCCTCTCTCTCCATCTTTCTCTCTCTCTCCTCTCTCTCTCCACCTCCCTCCCTCTCTCCATCTTTCTCTCTCTCTCTTTCAGTGCATGCTGGGAGTTTTTGGGAGTTTGAGTGTTTGGTGTCCTAACTTATTCTCCTTGGTCTCCTTGGTCTTTTCTTTCAATTTTTATTTTCTATGGTGGAGGGTTAATGCACTGTTATTTTAGTGGTACCCACTGTTTGTTTGTTTTTTCAAATTTAGGGTGGAAGAGGACAGAGTTTTAGTTTCCTGGTGTTTGGAAGGTGTAGTGTGCGCGATGGCTTCTCAGCCTAGGAGACGGTGTCGTTACGGCATGAATTCAGGTGTGAGAATGGAGTTAAGGTGGAGGAGGTTCTGCTCGCGGTCGGTGAACAGGTAGGAGCTGAATTCATACATAACGCTTCCAGAATGAACAAAGCTGTAGTTGTGTTCATGAAAAGAGCTAATTTGGTGGGTAGGCTCATTGCTAGTGGAATATTTGTAAGGGGTGTGTTGGTGCCAATTTCTCCTCTTTCAACTCCTTCGACCAGGGTGGTAGTTACACATTTACCTCTGTTTATTACGGATGATCAAATCAGGAAAGAGCTGAGTGGTTTTGGTAAGTCTGCTAGAGGTTTTCGTGTCGGCAGGTTTTCAGGCAGATGGAGTTAAGCATGTTTTATTCGTTCCCCGGAGGCAAGTGTTCATGTTTCTGAATAATAATGAACAACAGTTAAATGAGCATTTTAAAATGAGGCCTGGGGAGGGGCTCTATGCAGGGTTTGCCAGCACAGATAGTCTACGGTGCTTTGAGTGTGGGGATTTGGGGCATAAGAGATTTGCGTGCCCACATAAAGACCGTAGACAAGGTGAGGGTGCAAGCGCCAGTGGGGGAAATCGAGGTCAACGTGCAAGGGGGTAATGAGACGCAGGCTGAGGCTCGGCCAAGTCATGCTATAGATGGTGGTGTAGATAAGAATTGGTCTAGTCATGCTATAGATGGTGGTGTAGATGAGGCTGGGTCTAGTCATGCTATAGATGGTGGTGTAGATGAGGCTGGGTCTAGTCATGTTATAGATGGTGGTGTAGATGAGGCTGGGTCTAGTCAGGTTATAGATGGTGGTGTAGATGAGACTGGGTCTAGTCATGTTATAGATGGTGGTGTAGATGAGGCTGGGTCTAGTCATGCTATAGATGGTGGTGTAGATGAGGCTGGGTCTAGTCATGTTATAGATGGTGGTGTAGATGAGGCTGGGTCTAGTCAGGTTATAGATGGTGGTGTAGATGAGACTGGGTCTAGTCAGGTTATAGATGGTGGTGTAGATGAGGCTGGGTCTAGTCATGCTATAGATGGTGGTGTAGCTGAGGCTGGGTCTAGTCATGCTATAGATGGTGGTGTAGATGAGGCTGGGTCTAGTCAGGTTATAGATGGTGGTGTAGATGAGGCTGGGTCTAGTCATGCTATAGATGGTGGTGTAGATGAGGCTGGGTCTAGTCATGTTATAGATGGTGGTGTAGTAGAGGCTGGGTCTAGTCAGGTTATAGATGGTGGTGTAGATGAGACTGGGTCTAGTCATGTTATAGATGGTGGTGTAGATGAGGCTGGGTCTAGTCAGGTTATAGATGGTGGTGTAGATGAGGCTGGGTCTAGTCATGTTATAGATGGTGGTGTAGATGAGGCTGGGTCTAGTCATGTTATAGATGGTGGTGTAGATGAGGCTGGGTCTAGTCATGTTATAGATGGTGGTGTAGATGAGGCTGGGTCTAGTCAGGTTATAGATGGTGGTGTAGATGAGGCTGGGTCTAGTCAGGTTATAGATGGTGGTGTAGATGAGGCTGGGTCTAGTCAGGTTATAGATGGTGGTGTAGATGAGGCTGGGTCTAGTCAGGTTATAGATGGTGGTGTAGATGAGGCTGGGCCTAGTCAGGTTATAGATGGTGGTGTAGATGAGGCTGGGTCTAGTCATGTTATAGATGGTGGTGTAGATGAGGCTGGGTCTAGTCATGTTATAGATGGTGGTGTAGATGAGGCTGGGTCTAGTCAGGCTATAGATGATGGTGTAGATGAGGCTGGGTCTAGTCAGGTTATAGACGGTGGTGTAGATGAGGCTGGGTCTAGTCATGTTATAGATGGTGGTGTAGATGAGGCTGGGTCTAGCCAGGTTATAGATGGTGGTGTAGATGAGGCTGGGTCTAGTCATGTTATAGATGGTGGTGTAGATGAGGCTGGGTCTAGTCATGTTATAGATGGTGGTGTAGATGAGGCTGGGTCTGGTCATGTTATAGATGGTGGTGTAGATGAGGCTGGGTCTAGTCATGTTATAGATGGTGGTGTAGATGAGGCTGGGTCTAGTCAGGTTATAGATGGTGGTGTAGATGAGGCTGGGTCTAGTCATGTTATAGATGGTGGTGTAGATGAGGCTGGGTCTAGTCAGGTTATAGACGGTGGTGTAGTTGAGGCTGGGTCTAGTCATGTTATAGATGGTGGTGTAGATGAGGCTGGGTCTAGTCATGTTATAGATGGTGGTGTAGATGAGGCTGGGCCTAGTCATGTTATAGATGGTGGTGTAGATGAGTCTGGGTCTAGTCAGGTTATAGATGGTGGTGTAGATGAGGCTGGGTCTAGTCAGGTTATAGATGGTGGTGTAGATGAGGCTGGGTCTAGTCATGCTATAGATGGTGGTGTAGATGAGGCTGGGTCTAGTCAGGTTATAGATGGTGGTGTAGATGAGGCTGGGTCTAGTCATGTTATAGATGGTGGTGTAGATGAGGCTGGGTCTAGTCATGTTATAGATGGTGGTGTAGATGAGGCTGGGTCTAGTCATGTTATGGATGATGGTGTAGATGATACTGGGTCTAGTCAGGCTATAGATGGTGGATGAGGAGAGTATAGTGGGGAAGGGTAAGAGACCAGGGGGGAGGAGGAGGGAGTCAAGCGGAAGAGGAAAAAGGGGGAGAAGAAAGGAGTAGGGAGGGGAGAGGCTGGGGTGGTCAAAGGCACCAAGGAACCTTTGCCTGGTGCTGGGGGGAGGCCCTGACCAGACAGGAAGGGAAGGTGGTCAAGATGGGAGATGGAGATGAGGAGGAGGAAAGTCAGTTTGAGGAAGAGGATGATGAGGAGGCTATTTTTTCAGAGTCCTCCTCAATGGGTCCGGAGCTACCAGCCAGTCAAGCAGAGGGGTCAACGTACACGGTGAGGGAACTGACAAGGTTCCTGAATGAGACCAAGGGGGAAAAGGTTAATCTTGAGGCTTTTTTTCTGATCCGAGAGAAAGTTTGTAAGATCAGTACAACATGCTATGAAAAATGAGGGGCATGGTGTCCTCTCACCAAGGAAATGGTTTAGGTTGAGGAAGTGGGTCACAACAGAGCGTAAAGGTTTACCTTCAGACACTGTTTAAGATGTATAGTTTTTTTCTGGCACTGGGGCTTTTTGGGCTTTGCTATTGGTCTCTTTCTTTGCTGGCTTTTCTCCCACTTCTTATGGAGACTCTTCGGGTAGGATCGCTCAATATAAATGGTGCCAGAGATGCGGGAAAGAGGAGTGTGTTGGGTGAAAAAGAGGAGTGTGTTGGGTGAAAAAGAGGAGTGTGTTGGGTGAATATGTAAAACAAAAGAAAGTACATGTGTTGTTTCTGCAGGAGACACATAGTGATGCATAGTGACGCATAGTGATGTATAGTGACGCATAGTGATGTATAGTGATGCATAGTGACGCATAGTGACACATAGTGACGCATAGTGACGCATAGTGACGCATAGTGACGCATAGTGACGCATAGTGACGCATAGTGACGCATAGTGACGCATAGTGACGCATAGTGATGTGGTGAATGAAGTCGAGTGGGGGCTCTGGTGGAAAGGGGCAAGTGTGTTGAGCCATGGAACAAATGTTAGTGCAGGGGGCAGTCCTTTTTGTACCGGGTCTGTCTGTAAAAATGTGGTGTGTAGGGGTTAGGCTGCTTGTAGTTAAAGCAGAAATTAACAAGATGAGTTTTGTCCTTATAACTGTGTATGCGCAACACCGGGAGAGAGAGGGGGGTTCTATTTGGGTGTCTTAGACAGGAACTCTCACAGGTAGTGCCTGAGGCGACGCTGGTGGTCGGCGGGGACTGGAACCGTACAACGGATTTTACGAAAGACAGAAATGGGGAAGAGCCTCATTCAGGGTCAGTGGGAGTGTTAAGGGACATCATTAATCAGTTCGACCTAGTGGATGTTTGGAGAACTAGACATCCTGACACAAGACGGTATACATGGGTGAAGGTCTTTGGGGCTAGGGTGAGTGCAGCCCGACTTGGTCGGTTTTACATGTCCAGGAATCGGAGCAATAGGCTGTTGGGCGCTACCATTCTCCTGGTGGGGTTTTCGGATCACCACATAACCATGGCTCGGCTGTCTATTTCACCAGGGCCCCGGCAGGCATCCTATTGGATGTTTAATGTGAAGCTCTTACAAGATGCAACTTCTGAGTCAATGGTGGGATGTGGGGAAAGTCCAAATTCGGCTTTTCTGTCAACAGTATACAGCTCTCTCATCCTAGGAGAGTATTTGGGGAACTAGAGCGTAGTATTAGTGAGATGGAGGTAGAGATGGTGGGGCAAGGCAAAGTAGGCCTCCAGGCTAATTTAGCTTAATTTTCGTAGGGGCCTGGGCAGTTTTTTCCAGGTTAAAGCAAAGGGAGCACTTGTAAGAGCCAGGTTCTCCATGCTCAAGGAGATGGATGCTCCCAGCTCCTTCTTCTTTGGTTTGGAAAGACCGAGCCGTGAAGCCAAGGGTATGTATTGCCTTTGGCTGTCTGAAGGGCGGGTGACCTCTGTGGTGGAGGAGATGCGGGAGCGAACTGTGGAGTTTTATGCTGAGTTGCATAGGGAAGAAATGTGTGATCCTATGTGTGCTCAGGACTTGTTAGAATTTAACCCGCCGAGCCTGGGGGAGTTTGAGGTGGTGGGAGGTAAAGCCCTCTACAACATCTGCATTAAGGTAAGGAACATTAGGAGCCTAACAGAAGTGAAGGCACATCAGTGGCAGGGGGTATGTGGGGCAGAGAGTATGGTGGGTTTTAGATGGAGGGGGCTCTACAAACCCCCAGTACCAATGAGGTCAGGGGACCTCCAGTGGAGGGTTCTACATGGAGCCCTGGCCACTAACAGCTGGTTGGCACGGGTCGACCCGGGAGTCGGGCAGGTTGAGGGGTGGTTTTTACTGCTGGGATGTCTGTGTGAGAGGTTGGGGGGGGGGGGGGTTTACTGTTGGGATGTCTGTGTGAGAGGTTGGGGGGGGGGGTTTACTGTTGGAATGTCTGTGTGAGAGGTTGGGGGTGGGTTTTACTGTTGGGATGTCTGTGTGAGAGGTTGGGGGGGGGGGTTTACTGTTGGAATGTCTGTGTGAGAGGTTGGGGGGGGGGGGTTACTGTTGGAATGTCTGTGTGAGAGGTTGGGGGGGGGGTTACTGTTGTAATGTCTGTGTGAGAGGTTGGGGGAGGGTTTTACTGTTGTAATGTCTGTGTGAGAGGTTGGGGGGGGGGGGTTACTGTTGGAATGTCTGTGTGAGAGGTTGGGGGAGGGTTTTACTGTTGTAATGTCTGTGTGAGAGGTTGGGGGAGGGTTTTACTGTTGTAATGTCTGTGTGAGAGGTTGGGGGAGGGTTTTACTGTTGTAATGTCTGTGTGAGAGGTTGGGGGGGGGGGGGGGGTTTACTGTTGGGATGTCTGTGTGAGAGGTTGGGGGTGGGTTTTACTGTTGGGATGTCTGTGTGAGAGGTTGGGGGGTGGGGGGGGGGGTTTACTGTTGGGATGTCTGTGTGAGAGGTTGGGGGTGGGTTTTACTGTTGGGATGTCTGTGTGAGAGGTTGGGGGGGGGGGGGGTTTACTGTTGGAATGTCTGTGTGAGGGGTTGGGGGGGGTTTTACTGTTGTAATGTCTGTGTGAGAGGTTGGGGGTGGGTTTTACTGTTGTAATGTCTGTGTGAGAGGTTGGGTGGGGTTTTTACTGCTGGGATGTCTGTGTGAGAGGTTGGGGGTGGTTTTACTGTTGTAATGTCTGTGTGAGAGGTTGGGGGTGGGTTTTACTGTTGTAATGTCTGTGTGAGAGGTTGGGGGTGGGTTTTACTGTTGTAATGTCTGTGTGAGAGGTTGGGGGAGGGTTTTACTGTTGGAATGTCTGTGTGAGAGGTTGGGGGTGGGTTTTACTGTTGGGATGTCTGTGTGAGAGGTTGGGGGTGGGTTTTACTGTTGGAATGTCTGTGTGAGAGGTTGGGGGAGGGTTTTACTGTTGTAATGTCTGTGTGAGAGGTTGGGGAGGTTTTTACTGCTGGGATGTTTATAATGGGGTACAGGTGTTCTAATAAGGAGAAAGACAACTGTATGTTGTTGACTTTTCTGTTAGCTCAGTTGGCTAACAAGGAGGAACAGGGTCAAAGGTGGGGGGATAACAGACCCTTTACTATTGGTTAATGGGATGGTCTCTGCGTGCCTTAGGGGGGAACTTGAGTTCTATTAAATTATAAAAAGTGTGGAGATGTTTCAGGAGATATGGTGTGTTGGGGGGGCTGTCTGTATAGCTGGGGAAGATGTTTCAGGAGATATGGTGTGTTGGGGGGGCTGTCTGTATAGCTGGGGAAGATGTTTCAGGAGATATGGTGTGTTGGGGGGGGGGGCTGTCTGTATAGCAGGGGAAGATGTTTCAGGAGATATGGTGTGTTGGGGGTCTGTCTGTATAGCTGGGGAAGATGTTTCAGGAGATATGGTGTGTTGGGGGGGGGCTGTCTGTATAGCTGGGGAAGATGTTTCAGGAGATATGGTGTGTCGGGGGGGCTGTCTGTATAGCTGGGGAAGATGTTTCAGGAGATATGGTGTGTTGGGGGGGGCTGTCTGTACAGCTGGGGAAGATGTTTCAGGAGATATGGTGTGTCGGGGGGGAGGGGGCGTCTGTACAGCTGGGGAAGATGTTTCAGGAGATATGGTGTGTTGGGGGGGCTGTCTGTATAGCTGGGGAAGATGTTTCAGGAGATATGGTGTGTTGGGGGGGCTGTCTGTACGACTGGGGGAGATGTGTTGGATATACGGTTGTAGAAGTGGTGAGATTTTGGTAATTGTGATGTGTGGTGTTGTTTAGTATCGTGTGGTAGAGGGCAAGGTGAGTATGGTACATGTAGGCAGTACTGCAGTACAAAAGATTTTTGGGTGTTTTGTTTTAAGGGAGGGTGGTGAGGTTTTAATGAAATGAGAATGTTTCATTAAAGAAAGACAAAAAGTAAAAAGTTGCTCTCCCTCTCTTTCTCTCCCTCTGTCTTAAAAGGTCCCCTGAACGTCATTGACCTGCTGGCCATCCTCCCTTATTACGTCACTATCTTCCTGACGGAATCCAACAAGAGCGTTCTACAGTTCCAGAACGTCCGGCGTGTGGTGCAGATATTCCGGATCATGAGAATATTGAGGATTCTGAAGCTGGCCAGGCATTCCACAGGGCTGCAGTCTCTAGGTCTGTATGCATGTTGTTAATCCCGGTGTATCTTAATCCTGGTCCTTTGGGGACCCAAAGTGGTGCACATTTCTGTTTTTTCCCTAGCACTACGCAGCTGAGTTGATTCGTGGCATCAGGTGTGTAGTGCAAGGGGGAAAAAATGTAAGTTTAGGTCCACAGAACCAGGATGAAGAAACACTGGCATTTGCCTCATTGAGGACATTCAAGTTTTTTCTAATGTAATGTAATGTAATCTAGGCTTCACCCTGAGGCGGAGTTACAACGAGCTGGGCCTGCTCATCCTCTTCCTGGCCATGGGCATTATGATCTTCTCCAGCCTCGTCTTCTTCGCCGAGAAGGACGAAGACGCCACCAAGTTTACCAGCATCCCCGCCTCCTTCTGGTGGGCCACCATCACTATGACTACGGTGGGTTACGGTGACATCTACCCTCAGACTCTGCTGGGTAAGATAGTCGGGGGGCTCTGCTGTATCGCCGGGGTGTTGGTCATCGCTCTGCCCATCCCTATTATCGTCAACAATTTCTCTGAGTTCTACAAGGAGCAGAAGAGGCAGGAGAAGGCTATAAAGAGGCGGGAGGCTCTGGAGAGGGCCAAGAGGAACGGTAGTATCGTCTCCATGAACCTGAAGGATGCGTTCGCCCGGAGTATGGAGCTGATGGATGTAGTCGTGGAGAAAGGAGGAGAGGACAACCACCTGTCTCCCAGCTGGGCCGGCACGCCCAGACACACCGCCTCCGACATCAGCCTGAGGTCGTTGGATAAGAAATACCCCGAGTCCGTCCTCCTGGGGTCCACCCACCGCATCACCATCACCACCAGCGGTAGCCCCGAGCGGAGGCCCCTCAGTAGCTTTCAGTATAGAGGCCGTATCCCAGAATTCAGAGGCAGTACCTCTCAGCTTCTTAACGCTCAGAATCTAGAGATCATGTTCAACCAGCTGACCAAGTCTCAGTCCTTTACCAACCTCAACACTTCCTGCTCTGTGAGCACTATGAGCACCTCCGCCACCACGGCAACCTCGGTATCTTCGCGGCAACAGCACCCAGGGTCCCCGCCCTCCCCGGCCCGGCCCCAACAGGAAGTGGAGCTGGAGAGGCAGGAAGTCCCACCCTCTTCCTCGACAGAGCCCCTACTGAAGGAAAGCGAAGCAGTACGCAGCCTGTCGAGCATGGACAGCTTCGCCAGCTGCAGGGCTGAGTTCGGGGAGGGCTCTGGATACGGAAGAAAGTTCCCTCCATCTCTAGACCTCCTCCCAGAATCGAGGGTCAACGATGCCCAAAGCCTCCAGGACGCTGCCTCCCTCAAAGACAGCATGTATGAGTTTGTCCCCTACAACCAAGATGGCGGCACACAGTTCCCGAGAGACGACGTGGAGAACATCCGTAGCACCCTGAGAGACGGCATCAACCCTGTCGTCAAGGGGACCAAAGAGCTAAAGGTCAACTTCATCAAGGGCCCACCCAACAAGCCCCCCCCGACACCACCCAGCACCGCCTCTCCCCATGACATCAGCTTCAGCTTCCTGGAGAATGAATCCCCAGAGAGGGAGACCTCGCTGCGCCTCCCCAGCACAAAGGCCGTCACCCTGGGCACAGAAGATGAGACCAGCCCCCTGTCCCTCGAGAGGCTGGTGGTGGACACCCCGCCAGGGGATGAGGACTCCCCGGACCAGGGTCTCGGGGGTCAAGGTTCGTCCAACGAGGAGAAGAATCAGATGGAAGCGGCGGGAACGGCAGGGGGGACACCGCCTGGGAACTGCACCCAGGATGTGGTGGTGGTGGTGGGAGGAAGGGCAGGTGGGGAGGGCAAGGTCGACAGCAACCCAAGTGGACACAACAAATCAGAGAACCACATGTTTACACCAGAGATTCACCTGATGCCCGGGGACGCCAGTATGTCCCCGACCTGCGAAACCAGCATGTAACCCACTGGAACTACGTTTAATTAACCTAACCTTGACCTGCTGAAAAAGACGAAGAAGAATGAGGAGATATTGGAGAAGTGAGATGAGAGGAAAAAGGGAACACAGATAGTGAAATAGTGGAAGAGATATTTGCATGGCATGACAAGTCCCTTTTCTACTTATGTTGTGTATTGCTGAAACAGACACTGCAGCGGTTTACTGCTGAAACAGACACTGCAGTACTTATGCAGAATTAGGAGGAAAGACGGGGAGGAGAAAACTGGGGCTCAAAACGAGAAACTCATACGGACAGAGATAATTTATCCAAGTATGAGGGATTTATCTTTAAAAAGCATGCATTTAAAAAAAATACATATTAAGAACTTGGATGAAAGCGTTCCACTGTACAGAATATGACAACAAAGACAATGCACAGAAGAAGAGACAGAAGAAATCCATGTTTTGCCAAAAGGTACAACTATTTCCAATGTGAGGAGAATGGAGGTAAATACATTGACAGACCTCAGACAGAGTGTGTATCCCAAATGGCACCCTTTACCTTAAACTGTATAGTGCACAACTCTTTCCCTATATAGAGTAGTGCACTACATAGGGCATAGGATACCATTTGGGATGTCGCCAGAGTGTTGCGACCTATGACAAACATATCACAACCTTACGTGGAAATGCAATGTGCAATAACCACGGCAACTATGTCATGTTTTTGGAGTTAATGATGAGATTTATGTATGAACTTTAATGTCATTAACCTTATTATTAAAAGACCTTAGGTTAAATGACCAGAATATTATTATTTTAAATTATTATTTTTGTTAGAAAGAAGGATGGTAAAAAAAAAAACGTTTCTTCCTCTCGAGTACACAACTATAAGTTGCCTAAATCTGTAGTTAGTGAGGACAACTGGCAAATGCTTCAGCTACTAGCCTAAACATAATAAATCAACATATTTATATCAGCAAGCAACATAGGTTTATAGAAAGAATAAAAATCATGAGGGTGGTTGAAATACAACACCATACCTTTTCCACTTCTATGATTCCATCCAAAATATCACACTAATAATAATATGTACTTCTGAATGTAACTTTTACGGATTTAAATTCTCTAAAATACAGTAAAGTAGGCCTACAGTTAAGTTAGTTAAGATAATCCTAGAGGCTTTCTATCAGGGCAGTGGGGAGGTTCCAACTTAATAACAAGTTATTTATCAACCTGATAGATATGTTAGTCTTTGATTCTTGCATATGCTACCGTAAGCTCTTCCTTTAGACAATGTGAACAATGGTACATCCCATAACACCTCGTTTCCCTATGTACGGCACTACTTTTGACCAGAGTCCCATGGGTACAAATAATACTATAGTCATGGGTTCTGGTCAAAAGGAGTGCCCTATGTAAGGAATAGGGTTTCATGTTGGAAGCAACCAATGATAGAACATCACAGAGAAAAACTCAAGTACAGAATATTTTAGCTTTTATCTATCAATCTATCAGTGCATCCAAGCTGCTCAATAACGTTACCAGTAAATGTGTGCTTTTATTTTCCCTCATGGGTGGTGGGTCTGTAGTACCATCATACCTGGTTGGTCTGTAGTGTCATCATAACTGGTTGGTCTGTAGTAACATCATACCTGGTTGGTCTGTAGTGTCATCATACCTGGTTGGTCTGTAGTACCATCATACCTGGTTGGTCTGTAGTATCATCATACCTGGTTGGTCTGTAGTACCATCATACCTGGTTGGTCTGTAGTAACATCATCATACCTGGTTGGTCTGTAGTACCATCATCATACCTGGTTGGTCTGTAATACCATCATACCTGGTTGGTCTGTAGTAACATCATACCTGGTTGGTCTGTAGTATCATCATACCTGGTTGGTCTGTAGTATCATCATACCTGGTTGGTCTGTAGTAACATCATCATACCTGGTTGGTCTGTAGTATCATCATACCTGGTTGGTCTGTATTACCATCATGCCTGGTTGGTCTGTAGTAACATCATACCTGGTTGGTCTGTAGTAACATCATACCTGGTTGGTCTGTATTACCATCATGCCTGGTTGGTCTGTAGTAACATCATCATACCTGGTTGGTCTGTAGTATCATCATCATACCTGGTTGGTCTGTAGTATCACCATACCTGGTTGGTCTGTAGTACCATCATACCTGGTTGGTCTGTAGTAACATCATACCTGGTTGGTCTGTAGTATCATCATACCTGGTTGGTCTGTAGTACCATCATACCTGGTTGGTCTGTAATACCATCATACCTGGTTGGTCTGTAGTACCATTATACCTGGTTGGTCTGTAGTAACATCATCATACCTGGTTGGTCTGTAGTATCATCATACCTGGTTGGTCTGTAGTAACATCATCATACCTGGTTGGTCTGTAGTACCATCATACCTGGTTGGTCTGTAATACCATCATCATACCTGGTTGGTCTGTAGTACCATCATCATACCTGGTTGGTCTGTAGTATCATCATACCTGGTTGGTCTGTAGTGTCATCATACCTGGTTGGTCTGTAGTATCATCATACCTGGTTGGTCTGTAGTATCATCATACCTGGTTGGTCTGTAGTACCATCATACCTGGTTGGTCTGTAGTATCATCATACCTGGTTGGTCTGTAGTATCATCATACCTGGTTGGTCTGTAGTATCATCATACCTGGTTGGTCTGTAGTATCATCATACCTGGTTGGTCTGTAGTATCATCATACCTGGTTGGTCTGTAGTACCATCATACCTGGTTGGTCTGTAGTATCATCATACCTGGTTGGTCTGTAGTATAATCATACCTGGTTGGTCTGTAGTATCATCATACCTGGTTGGTCTGTAGTATCATCATACCTGGTTGGTCTGTAGTATCATCATACCTGGTTGGTCTGTAGTATCATCATACCTGGTTGGTCTGTAGTGTCATCATACCTGGTTGGTCTGTAGTATCATCATACCTGGTTGGTCTGTAGTATCATCATACCTGGTTGGTCTGTAGTGTCATCATACCTGGTTGGTCTGTAGTAACATCATCATACCTGGTTGGTCTGTAATACCATCATACCTGGTTGGTCTGTAGTATCATCATACCTGGTTGGTCTGTAGTACCATCATACCTGGTTGGTCTGTAGTACCATCATACCTGGTTGGTCTGTAATACCATCATACCTGGTTGGTCTGTAGTACCATCATACCTGGTTGGTCTGTAGTAACATCATCATACCTGGTTGGTCTGTAGTACCATCATACCTGGTTGGTCTGTAATACCATCATCATACCTGGTTGGTCTGTAGTATCATCATACCTGGTGGGTCTGTAATACCATCATCATACCTGGTTGGTCTGTAATACCATCATCATACCTGGTTGGTCTGTAGTACCATCATCATACCTGGTTGGTCTGTAGTACCATCATCATACCTGGTTGGTCTGTAGTACCATCATCATACCTGGTTGGTCTGTAGTACCATCATACCTGGTTGGTCTGTAATACCATCATCATACCTGGTTGGTCTGTAGTATCATCATACCTGGTGGGTCTGTAATACCATCATACCTGGTTGGTCTGTAGTAACATCATCATACCTGGTTGGTCTGTAATACCATCATACCTGGTTGGTCTGTAGTACCATCATACCTGGTTGGTCTGTAGTAACATCATCATACCTGGTTGGTCTGTAGTAACATCATACCTGGTTGGTCTGTAGTACCATCATACCTGGTTGGTCTGTAGTATCATCATACCTGGTTGGTCTGTAGTGTCATCATACCTGGTTGGTCTGTAGTAACATCATCATACCTGGTTGGTCTGTAATACCATCATACCTGGTGGGTCTGTAGTACCATCATACCTGGTTGGTCTGTAGTACCATCATACCTGGTTGGTCTGTAGTACCATCATACCTGGTTGGTCTGTAGTAACATCATACCTGGTTGGTCTGTAGTAACATCATACCTGGTTGGTCTGTATTACCATCATGCCTGGTTGGTCTGTAGTATCATCATACCTGGTTGGTCTGTATTACCATCATGCCTGGTTGGTCTGTAGTACCATCATCATACCTGGTTGGTCTGTAGTATCATCATACCTGGTTGGTCTGTAGTACCATCATACCTGGTTGGTCTGTAGTAACATCATACCTGGTTGGTCTGTAGTAACATCATACCTGGTTGGTCTGTAGTGTTATCATACCTGGTTGGTCTGTAGTATCATCATACCTGGTTGGTCTGTAGTAACATCATCATACCTGGTTGGTCTGTAGTACCATCATACCTGGTTGGTCTGTAGTACCATCATCATACCTGGTTGGTCTGTAGTACCATCATCATACCTGGTTGGTCTGTAGTATTATCATACCTGGTTGGTCTGTAGTATCATCATACCTGGTTGGTCTGTAGTATCATCATACCTGGTAGGTCTGTAGTATCATCATACCTGGTTGGTCTGTAGTATCATCATACCTGGTTGGTCTGTAGTAACATCATACCTGGTTGGTCTGTAGTAACATCATACCTGGTTGGTCTGTAGTACCATCATACCTGGTTGGTCTGTAGTACCATCATACCTGGTTGGTCTGTAGTACCATCATCATACCTGGTTGGTCTGTAGTACCATCATCATACCTGGTTGGTCTGTAGTAACATCATACCTGGTTGGTCTGTAGTAACATCATACCTGGTTGGTCTGTAGTAACATCATACCTGGTTGGTCTGTAGTATCATCATACCTGGTTGGTCTGTAGTAACATCATACCTGGTTGGTCTGTAGTACCATCATACCTGGTTGGTATGTAATACCATCATACCTGGTAGGTCTGTAGTATCATCATACCTGGTTGGTCTGTAGTATCATCATACCTGGTTGGTCTGTAGTACCATCATACCTGGTTGGTATGTAATACCATCATACCTGGTTGGTCTGTAGTACCATCATACCTGGTTGGTCTGTAGTACCATCATACCTGGTTGGTCTGTAGTAACATCATACCTGGTTGGTCTGTATTACCATCATGCCTGGTTGGTCTGTAGTACCATCATACCTGGTTGGTCTGTAGTACCATCATACCTGGTTGGTCTGTAGTATCATCATACCTGGTTGGTCTGTAGTACCATCATCATACCTGGTTGGTCTGTAGTACCATCATCATACCTGGTTGGTCTGTAGTACCATCATACCTGGTTGGTCTGTAGTACCATCATACCTGGTTGGTCTGTAGTATCATCATACCTGGTTGGTCTGTAGTACCATCATACCTGGTTGGTCTGTAGTACCATCATGCCTGGTTGGTCTGTAGTACCATCATACCTGGTTGGTCTGTAGTATCACCATCATACCTGGTTGGTCTGTAGTATCACCATCATACCTGGTTGGTCTGTAGTATCACCATCATACCTGATTGGTCTGTAGTATCATCATACCTGGTTGGTCTGTAGTATCATCATACCTGGTTGGTCTGTAGTATCATCATACCTGGTTGGTCTGTAGTACCATCATACCTGGTTGGTCTGTAGTACCATCATACCTGGTTGGTCTGTAGTACCATCATACCTGGTTGGTCTGTAGTACCATCATACCTGGTTGGTCTGTAGTACCATCATACCTGATTGGTCTGTAGTATCATCATACCTGGTTGGTCTGTAGTACCATCATACCTGGTTGGTCTGTAGTACCATCATACCTGGTTGGTCTGTAGTACCATCATGCCTGGTTGGTCTGTAGTACCATCATACCTGGTTGGTCTGTAGTACCATCATACCTGGTTGGTCTGTAGTACCATCATACCTGGTTGGTCTGTAGTGTCATCATACCTGGTGGGTCTGTAGTACCATCATCATACCTGGTTGGTCTGTAGTACCATCATCATACCTGGTTGGTCTGTAATACCATCATACCTGGTTGGTCTGTAGTAACATCATCATACCTGGTTGGTCTGTAGTAACATCATCATACCTGGTTGGTCTGTAGTACCATCATACCTGGTTGGTCTGTAGTACCATCATACCTGGTTGGTCTGTAGTAACATCATCATACCTGGTTGGTCTGTAATATCATCATACCTGGTTGGTCTGTAGTACCATCATACCTGGTTGGTCTGTAGTACCATCATCCTGATCCTGATGATAATTCAAAACATCTATTTGTTGTATTGCTCTTGTGTCTTGGACTGTACAGGATTAAGTTTTAACCCTGAACCATTTCATTCAACCTTTAAAACACAAACTTTGACTTGTACTTTCTCTGATTTATTTTTTTCACTGAATGAAAATATCTGTTTTTATGTTGCTGTTTATTCCAATTTTCTGCTGGAATATATATATAATATATATATTGCTTTGGCATGGCACTTAGCTGAGTTTATAATATTAAAACTAGTATCGAGTTTGAGAAAGCCACATAGATCTGAATGGTAGACCTACAGATAGGAGGACGAGAAGGAGGACAAGCTTTACAGTTTAGGGTGCGTTCATAAATTATAGTCTGAGTGTGCCAGAGCGCAAAATAACGGATGTATTTACCCCAGCTCGACACCTGGTGTATATGGCCTGTGCCAGTAAACGTCGGCAAAAAAACGTAATTCAATTGTTGTCAGCAGCACAGTTACAGTCACCAACGCTCTGGCTAACATGAAAACAGCCTAACCAGCTCTGCCAGGGGGAGTAAAACAATCAGTTCTCTTATTTGTGTCTGGAAGTAGCTAGCAAGCTAGCCAACGTTAGCCAGGTAGCTTGGGTGCTTGACTGCGGTTGTGAGGTCACCACGGGTATGACAAAACATTTATTTTTACTGTTCTAATTTAGTTGGTAACCAGTTTATAACAGCAATAAGGCACCTCAGTGGTTTGTGATATATTGCCAATATACCACGGCTGAGGGCTGTATCCAGGCACTCCGCTTTGCGTCATGCTTAAGAAGAGCCCTTAGCCGTGGTATATTGGCCATATACCACAAGCCACTGAGGTGCCTTATTGCTATTATAACACGGTATTGTTGTTTCTGATTGGCTTGAAGGGCATTCTAGACCGTGCATGATTTCCCTATAACGCACGGTATATTTACACTGTAGAATTCAATGGCTATAATTAATTCTTACTTGTTCTCTGTTTGAGCTGCTTTTGGAAAAAAAAGTCGAATTTCAAAAATTATTGGCGTTGGCGAATTCAATTTTCATAATGGCGAGCTAGGACTGATTTATTTGGTTAGCTAAACTAGCAAGTCTGTTTGTTTGGTTACCACGGCAACTACTGTAGCTATCCAGTAAACCTGCTAGCTACTTCGGTGCGTTAAACGATGTGTTACTTCAGTTACATTTATTTGGTATAAAAGAGATAATGAACTTGGGGCTCCATGCGTTCTCTGGAAAGGTCCATTTCATTCCAGAACATACCTTTTCACGTCGTTCATTATTTTCCATAGAGAGCATAGCCCCTCGTTGATTAATCCGTACATATTAGTGTGGCTGGCAATGTGTTGTCAGTCATCCTAACCATGCCCCATGGCAATAGAACTCAAATTAGATTCTGCTTTGGAGACGAATCCAAATTAACCATGAGGGCTTTTTACAATTCACAAAAAAACTCCAAACAATTATGGAAGATTTAAGATATAATTATTTATTTATTTCCAATTGCCATTAACAAATACAAAGTATTTTATCTTTTTTTGTGAATTAATGTTAAGAATTATTCTATTTTTTTTCTAAACGAAAATCAAGAAGCGATTTCCTACCGTAGCTGTTGTTTGAAATGATGCGTGCCTTTTCATAAAGATGTTTTATTTATGAGGTGGCCAGTCATTTGCCTTTGTTCATACTATAGTGCTGTACAGAAAATTATAATTTTTATAGGAAGAATTCAGGTCTATTAAGTAATAGATACAACTAATATTATTGAGTTCTCAGGCTTTCTATCTATCAGCTCTCTGATGTTTCGATTGGATATAGACTTTGTTTTCCATTTACAGGTATTATAATATCAGCTCGTTATGGCTATTACTTTATAAAATATGTTGTCAAATCCACATTGATGTCTTGACTACCAGGGAGCAGCTATTTCTGAAAAGCTTCCCCCTCATCAACCTATCATTGGATTGGCTTAACAGCAGGGAGGGAGAGAGAGGGAGAGAGAATCATTGGACCTCAGACAGGAAGACAACCCTCTGGGTGAATCGATCGGTCTGATTGGCTCCTACTGAAGCCAAGCCAATGAAGTCAGTATTGTCGATAAACTGAAGGAGCGATGGGTAGGATCCCCATGGAGTTCTCAAGGGAAGAATGGTCCATTAGCTACTGGTTAGGACAGGGAGGGAGACAGTTTTTTGGGATGCAGGGAGGGACAATAATCTTTGAGCAAAAGGAGACCTTGTTTCTAGGTGACAGCTGTGTGAAGGGAGAGAGAGAGCAGTTCTTAGGTGCGAGTGTGACCACTCATTGTAGACAGTGGTCAACAGTGATCCAACCTTCCCTAGCACACATATGAAACACATATGAACAATTGCTATATAGCTTTATGCAGACACAAGGGAATGCAACCTGGTCTCAGAGCATTTCGTATTATTCTGTACGTAAAATCCCAGACACTCCATTTAGTATGTTATGTTTGGTATGGCTACACAAGACAGATGGTTAGTCAAGTCAAAAACGTAAAGGAGGGGTTGGATGGGTCGGTGTATAACAAGAACATCTAGCAACCCAAAGGTTGCGATTTCGAATCTCATCATGAACATCTTTAGCATTTTAGCTAATTAGCAACTTTCCAACTACTTACCATGTTAGCTAACCCTTCCCATAACCTTAACGCTTTTAGCTAATTCTTCCCTTAACCTAACTCCTAAACTTAACCCTAACCCCTAGTTTAGCTAACGTTAGCAAGCTAGCTAATGTTAGCCACCTTGCTAGAATTCGTAACATATCCTACATTTTCCTTATCATATTGTACGTTTTGCAAATTCATAACATATTGTACATTTTGCAAATTCGTAACAAATAATACGAATTGTAATTTGTAACATATCACACGAAATGGGTGATGAACATCCACAAATTAAAACATACCACACGAAACGTAACATACAGTATCATACTAAAAGGAGTGTCTCGAATTTACGTGCAGAATAATACGAAATGTACAGAGACCAGGTTGGGAATATCCCAATGAAAGACACTAGCTAAAATACAAAACAACACAGGAACACATGTAATCGTATCACAAGACGTCGGTGTACAGTCCACCCCAAGACTGACAGGAGGTGAACTTGTTGGGTCGAGGCCCACTCAATGTTCTGTGATGTCTCCAATCTCCAGACTTCCAAAAATCATTTGATTACTTTTTTTATTTTTTATTATTATCTTATTATTTTATTTTTTTACATTTTCTGTCCAACGTTGATCTGCTAAATGTGAGAGGACATGATGCAATGTTTCTATGTTCTCTCAAAGTGATCCTACATGCTAAATGCATACTTGGCGGCTACAGTACCTACCTGCCACGTTGGTATTTACAAAGGTTTGACAAATGTAAAAGAAGGGTATCTGATATTCCACCGATAGTTTTATGTTAATGAATTGTTTTCATTATTCTTTCATCTGTTTAAAGGGAGGGTATGATAACTAAACATTTTGAAACTCTTCTACTGTCATTCTACATGGGTTTTTCTCTTTGTGTTTTTGTTCTTGTCCTCATGTGACTGTATAGTAATTATTCATTTCACAGGTAGAGTAGTGAAGCACTGGGGCATCTGGGTGAGAAAGAATGTTTCCTCAGATGGTGTATGGATGGAGCAACATCTGAAATGGAACCCTATTCCCTATATCGTACACTACTTTAGACCAGAGCCCAAAGGTACCCTATTCCCTATATAGTACACTACTTTAGACCAGAGCCCTGTGGTACCCTATTCCCTATATAGTATACTACTTTAGACCAGAGCCCTATGGCACCTTATTCCCTATATAGTGCACTACTTTAGACCAGAGCCCTGTGTATGGAATAGGGAGCCATGTAGGACACGTGTGTGTGTGTGTGTGTGTGTGTGTGTGTGTGTGTGTGTGTGTGTGTGTGTGTGTGTGTGTGTGTGTGTGTGTGTGTGTGTGTGTGTGTGTGTGTGTGTGTGTGTGTGTGTGTGTGTGTGTGTGTGTGTGTGTGTGTGTGTGTGTGACTGTGCGTTGATGCTGAAATTAACTCTGTGAGCTTTCAGCAGAAGGACTGTGCCATGTGGTACTACAGTCTCACCATCGCTTGATCATTTGTGATTCTGCTAATATGGCAGAAAAAAGATTGTCTTTTCTTTGAGAGAATGGATATTTGTGTCATCCACGGGTAATATTATCGAACTTCCCTTCCCACAAACGAAGAAATGCTACATTGTTTGTTACCCATGTTTATATGTCTAATCCCCATGTCTATATGTCTAATCCCCATGTCTATATGTAATCCCCATGTCTATATGTCTAATCCCCATGTCTATATGTCTAATCCCCATGTTTATATGTCTAATCCCCATGTCTATATGTCTAATCCCCATGTTTATATGTCTAATCCCCATGTCTATATGTAATCCCCATGTCTATATGTCTAATCCCTATGTCTATATGTCTAATCCCCATGTCTATATGTCTAATCCCTATGTCTATATGTCTAATCCCAATGTCTATATGTCTAATCCCCATGTCTATATGTCTAATCCCTATGTCTATATGTCTAATCCCAATGTCTATATGTCTAATCCCCATGTCTATATGTCTAATCCCCATGTATATATGTCATCCCCATGTTTATATGTCTATATGTCTAATCCCCATGATTATATGTCATCCCCATGATTATATGTCATCCCTATGTCTATATGTCTAATCCCTATGTCTATATGTCTAATCCCTATGTCTATATGTCTAATCCCTATGTCTATATGTCTAATCCCCATGTCTATATGTCATCCCCATGTCTATATGTCTAATCCCCATGTGTATATGTCTAATCCCTATGTCTATATGTCTAATCCCCATGTCTATATGTCTAATCCCTATGTCTATATGTCTAATCCCCATGTCTATATGTCTAATCCCCATGTCTATATGTCTAATCCCCATGTTTATATGTCATCCCCATGTCTATATGTCTAATCCCCATGTCTATATGTAATCCCCATGTCTATATGTCTAATCCCTATGTCTATATGTCTAATCCCTATGTCTATATGTCTAATCCCCATGTTTATATGTCTAATCCCTATGTCTATATGTCTAATCCCCATGTCTATATGTCTAATCCCCATGTCTATATGTCTAATCCCCATGTCTATATGTCTAATCCCTATGTCTATATGTCTAATCCCCATGTCTATGTACCATTCTGCCTCTTATTTTGGGGATAATGTTTTGTTTTTGATGACATTTTGTTTTGTTTAGTTAAAGGATATTATCAGTAGACACCTTTTTCAGCTGCAGACTGTTTGACATATCCTTGTGTGCATGTTACTAGTCCCAACAATGATGTGACCACAGAACACTGTTATAGGTACATATATGTCAACATTTCTGTAGCGATTAAAACAGCACTGTTCCCCGTTAAGTCTACTAGCATATGCAGGATAACAAATAAATATGTATATAACTCACCTGTCTGTCCTGTCTGGTCTCCTTCTACAAGATTGGCACCCAATTCACTACATAGTCCACTACTTTTGACCAGAGCCAAGTAACACACTATGCAGGAAATAATGAAATTGAAACAAAATCAAATCAAACTTTATTAGTCACATGCGCCGAATACAACAATTGTAGACCTTACTGTGAAATGCTGATTTACAAGCCCTTAAACCAACAGTGCAGTTCATGAAGAGTTAAGAAAATATTTACCAAATAAACTTAAGTAAAAAAAATTATAAAAAGTAACACAAAATAACAATAACGAAGCTATATACAGAGGGTACCGGTACAGAGTCAGTGTGCGGCTGTACAGGTTAGGGTGCTATTTGGAACGCACAAATTGTTTGCAGCGTATCTAGATTCAACAACACATACAGTAGCGTCACAAATTATTGGAACCTTGATAAAAAATGAGCAATAATGAGTGTAAAATAAATAATGTAAAATACTGAGTTCGTTTTGTGTTTCAGATTATTTTGTGCCCAACAGAAATGAATGGTAAATAGTTAGAGAGTCCACTACACCATTACCCTGTTATTGGTAATGGTGAGAGGTTAGCATGTCTTGGAGTTATGATCTTTGACCCTCTGTAACTTTCTCCCTCATCATTAACCTCCCCTGTTATTGGTATTGGTGAGACGTTAGCATGTCTTGGAGTTATGATCTTTGACCCTTTGTAACTTTCTCACTCATCGTTATTCACTATTCGTGCAGGATTATCCGTTGTCATGGTAGAATCCACATGACTGTAAAAGCGTTTAGAAACACACAGTATTCTATTCTTATTTATAATTAAAAGTGACTCCAAAATTACACAATACATTATTTACCACTCATTTCTACTGGGCACAAAATAATCTGAACAAACTGCAAATGAATCCATCATGTTTGTAGAGTCACCCGCTTGATGTAGTTATTGCGTGCTAAGAATATGGGACCAAATACTCAACTTTTGACGACTTCATTTACAATATAAGAATCTTTTGGGGTGTCAATGATTTTGAGACAAAATAAGTATTACTTGTTAAACTAAATCTATGGGCCTCCTGAGTGGCGCAGTGGTCTAAGGCACTGCATCACTGCATGGCCACTAGAGATCCTGGTTTGAGTCCGGGCGACCGGGATTGCGGCGCGCAATTGGCCCAGCGGTGTTAGAGGAGGGTTTGGCTGGCCAGGATGTCCTTGTCCTTTTCGCGCTCTAGCGACTCCTGTGGCGGAGGTGTACAGTGTTTCCTCTGACACGTTGGTGTGGCCGGCTTCCGGGTTAAGCGGTTATTGTGTCAAGAAGCAGTGCATCTTGGTTTGGTCGTGTTTCAGGAGGACGCACGGCTCTCGACCTTCGCCTCTCCCGAGTCCGTACGGGAGTTGCAGCGATGGGACAAGACTGTAACTACCAATTGGATATCATGAAATTGGGGAGAAAAAGGGAGAAAAAAAATCTCTTTCTCTGAACAATTGTATTAGTATACTATAATTACCCAAATGTTGAGGATACAATATAGCTCAGTATTTTAATGATTTATTTGATACAGTCATTATTGCTCATCTTGATCAAGGGTAAATAATTTGGGACCCCACTGTATATTTCAGGGAAGCAACCAAGTTAAATCAGATAGCAACCGAGCTAAATAAGATAGCAACCGAGCTAAATAAGATAGGAACAGCATTCATTGCATCATTGTGCTTTCGACCAAAAATGTGAGTTAATTAATCACCTCAATCAATCACTTAATTACTCAGAACAAGTTTACCATTTCCAACAGTGGGTTCAATAACGTGTGTCTGTGTGCCTAATGACGATGAACAATTTATCACAAAGAGGAAATGGATTACATTTCAAATACACACTGTGAATTGATAGTGCCTGTTTAAGTCATGGTCAATAACTCACTCTGATTCTCAAGGGGAGAAGTTGAATGTCTGGTTTCAGGACCCGTCTCCTACAAACAGGTGAATAATCTTACCCACTCGGTAATATTTCTGCGCATTAATTCGGAGGGGATGATTAACCTACCTTATTAAACACACCTTGTGGTCCCAATAAGCTCTCATTTCTCCCAAGTGTGCGCTTGATTTTACGTGTTTTACTTCCCTTCGTGGCTTTCAAAGGAAATGACTGGCCATCTAGCTCATAATAACACCAATCAGATGCTTTCACATTTAGTCAACAAGAACACAAGTGCACACTTCAAAGGAAGGATAACGTATTGAGATGAAACCCCTGTACTAGTCTGGTAGGGATCCCTCATTGGCCAGATGTGGTGAAGGTAGGTGAACTCCCTGTAACCATAGCAGACTAAACTCAACTCCATGGTGAAGGATAGATCCTGAAGGCAGGTGAACTTGCAAACGCAGTTATAGGACAACGTGCGTACGTCTGGCTGTAGGTCCCAAAACAACATTACTTCTAAGATCAACAGGCCTTTAACATTAACACAGTGAACAGATTATTTAGACATTTCCAGTGGAAAACAGGTAGACCTATAGTAACCCTCCCTCATTAGCCTGATGTGGTAGTAACCAGGTAGACCTATAGTAACCCTCCCTCATTAGCCTGATGTGGTAAACAGGTAGACCTATAGTAACCCTCCCTCATTAGCCTGATGTGGTAGTAACCAGGTAGACCTATAGTAACCCTCCCTCATTAGCCTGATGTGGTAGTAACCAGGTAGACCTATAGTAACCCTCCCTCATTAGTCTGATGTGGTAGTAACCAGGTAGACCTACAGTAACCCTCCCTCATTAGCCTGATGTGGTAGACAACAGGTAGACCCATAGTAACCCTCCCTCATTAGCCTGATGTGGTAGTAACCAGGTAGACCTATAGTAACCCTCCCTCATTAGCCTGATGTGGTAGTAACCAGGTAGACCTATAGTAACCCTCCCTCATTAGCCTGATGTGGTAGTAACCAGGTAGACCCATAGTAACCCTCCCTCATTAGTCTGATGTGGTAGACAACAGGTAGACCCATAGTAACCCTCCCTCATTAGCCTGATGTGGTAAACAGGTAGACCTATAGTAACCCTCCCTCATTAGCCTGATGTGGTAGTAACCAGGTAGACCTACAGTAACCCTCCCTCATTAGCCTGATGTGGTAGACAACAGGTAGACCTATAGTAACCCTCCCTCATTAGCCTGATGTGGTAGACAACAGGTAGACCCATAGTAACCCTCCCTCATTAGCCTGATGTGGTAGTAACCAGGTAGACCTATAGTAACCCTCCCTCATTAGTCTGATGTGGTAGTAAACAGGTAGACCTATAGTAACCCTCCCTCATTAGCCTGATGTGGTAGTAACCAGGTAGACCTATAGTAACCCTCCCTCATTAGCCTGATGTGGTAGACAACAGGTAGACCTATAGTAACCCTCCCTCATTAGCCTGATGTGGTAGTAAACAGGTAGACCTATAGTCTACCCTCCCTCATTAGCCTGATGTGGTAGTAACCAGGTAGACCTATAGTAACCCTCCCTCATTAGCCTGATGTGGTAGTAACCAGGTAGACCTATAGTAACCCTCCCTCATTAGCCTGATGTGGTAGTAACCAGGTAGACCTATAGTAACCCTCCCTCATTAGTCTGATGTGGTAGACAACAGGTAGACCTATAGTAACCCTCCCTCATTAGCCTGATGTGGTAGTAAACAGGTAGACCTATAGTAACCCTCCCTCATTAGCCTGATGTGGTAGACAACAGGTAGACCTATAGTAACCCTCCCTCATTAGTCTGATGTGGTAGTAACCAGGTAGACCCATAGTAACCCTCCCTCATTAGCCTGATGTGGTAGTAACCAGGTAGACCTATAGTAACCCTCCCTCATTAGCCAGATGTGGTAGACAACAGGTAGACCTATAGTAACCCTCCCTCATTAGCCTGATGTGGTAGTAACCAGGTAGACCTATAGTAACCCTCCCTCATTAGCCTGATGTGGTAGTAAACAGGTAGACCTATAGTAACCCTCCCTCATTAGCCTGATGTGGTAGTAACCAGGTAGACCTATAGTAACCCTCCCTCATTAGTCTGATGTGGTAGTAAACAGGTAGACCCATAGTAACCCTCCCTCATTAGCCTGATGTGGTAGACAACAGGTAGACCTATAGTAACCCTCCCTCATTAGTCTGATGTGGTAGTAACCAGGTAGACCTATAGTAACCCTCCCTCATTAGCCTGATGTGGTAGTAAACAGGTAGACCTATAGTAACCCTCCCTCATTAGCCTGATGTGGTAGTAAACAGGTAGACCTATAGTAACCCTCCCTCATTAGCCTGATGTGGTAGTAACCAGGTAGACCTATAGTAACCCTCCCTCATTAGCCTGATGTGGTAGTAACCAGGTAGACCTATAGTAACCCTCCCTCATTAGCCTGATGTGGTAGTAACCAGGTAGACCTATAGTAACCCTCCCTCATTAGCCTGATGTAGTAGTAACCAGGTAGACCTATAGTAACCCTCCCTCATTAGCCTGATGTGGTAGACAACAGGTAGACCTATAGTAACCCTCCCTCATTAGTCTGATGTGGTAGTAACCAGGTAGACCTATAGTAACCCTCCCTCATTAGCCTGATGTGGTAGACAACAGGTAGACCTATAGTAACCCTCCCTCATTAGCCTGATGTGGTAGTAACCAGGTAGACCTATAGTAACCCTCCCTCATTAGCCTGATGTGGTAGACAACAGGTAGACCTATAGTAACCCTCCCTCATTAGTCTGATGTGGTAGTAACCAGGTAGACCTATAGTAACCCTCCCTCATTAGCCTGATGTGGTAGTAACCAGGTAGACCTATAGTAACCCTCCCTCATTAGCCTGATGTGGTAGTAACCAGGTAGACCTATAGTAACCCTCCCTCATTAGCCTGATGTGGGAGACAACAGGTAGACCGATAGTAACCCTCCCTCATTAGCCTGATGTGGTAACCAGGTAGACCTATAGTAACCCTCCCTCATTAGCCTGATGTGGTAGACAACAGGTAGACCTATAGTAACCCTCCCTCATTAGTCTGATGTGGTAGACAACAGGTAGACCCATAGTAACCCTCCCTCATTAGTCTGATGTGGTAGACAACAGGTAGACCTATAGTAACCCTCCCTCATTAGCCTGATGTGGTAGTAACCAGGTAGACCTATAGTAACCCTCCCTCATTAGCCTGATGTGGTAGACAACAGGTAGACCTATAGTAACCCTCCCTCATTAGTCTGATGTGGTAGACAACAGGTAGACCTATAGTAACCCTCCCTCATTAGCCTGATGTGGTAGTAACCAGGTAGACCTATAGTAACCCTCCCTCATTAGCCTGATGTGCTAGACAACAGGTAGACCTATAGTAACCCTCCCTCATTAGCCTGATGTGGTAGACAACAGGTAGACCCATAGTAACCCTCCCTCATTAGTCTGATGTGGTAGTAACCAGGTAGACCCATAGTAACCCTCCCTCATTAGCCTGATGTGGTAGACAACAGGTAGACCTATAGTAACCCTCCCTCATTAGCCTGATGTGGTAGTAACCAGGTAGACCTATAGTAACCCTCCCTCATTAGTCTGATGTGGTAGTAAACAGGTAGACCTATAGTAACCCTCCCTCATTAGCCTGATGTGGTAGTAACCAGGTAGACCTATAGTAACCCTCCCTCATTAGCCTGATGTGGTAGACAACAGGTAGACCTATAGTAACCCTCCCTCATTAGTCTGATGTGGTAGACAACAGGTAGACCTATAGTAACCCTCCCTCATTAGCCTGATGTGGTAGTAACCAGGTAGACCTATAGTAACCCTCCCTCATTAGCCTGATGTGGTAGACAACAGGTAGACCTATAGTAACCCTCCCTCATTAGCCTGATGTGGTAGTAACCAGGTAGACCCATAGTAACCCTCCCTCATTAGCCTGATGTGGTAGACAACAGTTAGACCCATAGTAACCCTCCCTCATTAGCCTGATGTGGTAGTAACCAGGTAGACCTATAGTAACCCTCCCTCATTAGCCTGATGTGGTAGACAACAGGTAGACCTATAGTAACCCTCCCTCATTAGCCTGATGTGGTAGTAAACAGGTAGACCTATAGTAACCCTCCCTCATTAGCCTGATGTGGTAGACAACAGGTAGACCCATAGTAACCCTCCCTCATTAGTCTGATGTGGTAGACAACAGGTAGACCTATAGTAACCCTCCCTCATTAGCCTGATGTGGTAGTAACCAGGTAGACCCATAGTAACCCTCCCTCATTAGCCTGATGTGGTAGACAACAGGTAGACCTATAGTAACCCTCCCTCATTAGCCTGATGTGGTAGTAACCAGGTAGACCCATAGTAACCCTCCCTCATTAGCCTGATGTGGTAGACAACAGTTAGACCCATAGTAACCCTCCCTCATTAGCCTGATGTGGTAGTAACCAGGTAGACCTATAGTAACCCTCCCTCATTAGCCTGATGTGGTAGACAACAGGTAGACCTATAGTAACCCTCCCTCATTAGCCTGATGTGGTAGACAACAGGTAGACCCATAGTAAACCTCCCTCATTAGTCTGATGTGGTAGTAACCAGGTAGACCCATAGTAACCCTCCCTCATTAGCCTGATGTGGTAGACAACAGGTAGACCTATAGTAACCCTCCCTCATTAGCCTGATGTGGTAGTAACCAGGTAGACCTATAGTAACCCTCCCTCATTAGCCTGATGTGGTAGTAACCAGGTAGACCTATAGTAACCCTCCCTCATTAGCCTGATGTGGTAGTAAACAGGTAGACCTATAGTAACCCTCCCTCATTAGCCTGATGTGGTAGACAACAGGTAGACCTATAGTAACCCTCCCTCATTAGCCTGATGTGGTAGTAACCAGGTAGACCTATAGTAACCCTCCCTCATTAGTCTGATGTGGTAGTAACCAGGTAGACCCATAGTAACCCTCCCTCATTAGCCTGATGTGGTAGACAACAGGTAGACCTATAGTAACCCTCCCTCATTAGCCTGATGTGGTAGTAACCAGGTAGACCCATAGTAACCCTCCCTCATTAGCCTGATGTGGTAGACAACAGTTAGACCCATAGTAACCCTCCCTCATTAGCCTGATGTGGTAGACAACAGTTAGACCCATAGTAACCCTCCCTCATTAGCCTGATGTGGTAGACAACAGTTAGACCCATAGTAACCCTCCCTCATTAGCCTGATGTGGTAGTAAACAGGTAGACCTATAGTAACCCTCCCTCATTAGCCTGATGTGGTAGACAACAGGTAGACCTATAGTAACCCTCCCTCATTAGCCTGATGTGGTAGTAACCAGGTAGACCTATAGTAACCCTCCCTCATTAGCCTGATGTGGTAGTAAACAGGTAGACCTATAGTAACCCTCCCTCATTAGTCTGATGTGGTAGACAACAGGTAGACCTATAGTAACCCTCCCTCATTAGCCTGATGTGGTAGTAACCAGGTAGACCTATAGTAACCCTCCCTCATTAGCCTGATGTGGTAGTAACCAGGTAGACCTATAGTAACCCTCCCTCATTAGCCTGATGTGGTAGTAACCAGGTAGACCTATAGTAACCCTCCCTCATTAGCCTGATGTGGTAGACAACAGGTAGACCTATAGTAACCCTCCCTCATTAGCCTGATGTGGTAGACAACAGTTAGAACTATAGTAACCCTCCCTCATTAGCCTGATGTGGTAGTAACCAGGTAGACCTATAGTAACCCTCCCTCATTAGCCTGATGTGGTAGTAACCATGTAGACCTATAGTAACCCTCCCTCATTAGCCTGATGTGGTAGTAACCAGGTAGACCCATAGTAACCCTCCCTCATTAGTCTGATGTGGTAGACAACAGGTAGACCTATAGTAACCCTCCCTCATTAGCCTGATGTGGTAGTAAACAGGTAGACCTATAGTAACCCTCCCTCATTAGCCTGATGTGGTAGTAACCAGGTAGACCTATAGTAACCCTCCCTCATTAGCCTGATGTGGTAGTAAACAGGTAGACCTATAGTAACCCTCCCTCATTAGCCTGATGTGGTAGTAAACAGGTAGACCTATAGTAACCCTCCCTCATTAGCCTGATGTGGTAGTAAACAGGTAGACCTATAGTAACCCTCCCTCATTAGCCTGATGTGGTAGTAAACAGGTAGACCTATAGTAACCCTCCCTCATTAGCCTGATGTGGTAGTAAACAGGTAGACCTATAGTAACCCTCCCTCATTAGCCTGATGTGGTAGTAAACAGGTAGACCTATAGTAACCCTCCCTCATTAGCCTGATGTGGTAGTAACCAGGTAGACCTATAGTAACCCTCCCTCATTAGCCTGATGTGGTAGTAAACAGGTAGACCTATAGTAACCCTCCCTCATTAGCCTGATGTGGTAGTAACCAGGTAGACCTATAGTAACCCTCCCTCATTAGTCTGATGTGGTAGTAACCAGGTAGACCTATAGTAACCCTCCCTCATTAGCCTGATGTGGTAGACAACAGGTAGACCTATAGTAACCCTCCCTCATTAGCCTGATGTGGTAGTAAACCAGGTAGACCTATAGTAACCCTCCCTCATTAGCCTGATGTGGTAGACAACAGGTAGACCTATAGTAACCCTCCCTCATTAGCCTGATGTGGTAGTAAACAGGTAGACCTATAGTAACCCTCCCTCATTAGCCTGATGTGGTAGTCAACAGGTAGACCTATAGTAACCCTCCCTCATTAGCCTGATGTGGTAGTACAACAGGTAGACCTATAGTAACCCTCCCTCATTAGCCTGATGTGGTAGTAAACAGGTAGACCTATAGTAACCCTCCCTCATTAGCCTGATGTGGTAGACAACAGGTAGACCTATAGTAACCCTCCCTCATTAGCCTGATGTGGTAGTAACCAGGTAGACCTATAGTAACCCTCCCTCATTAGCCTGATGTGGTAGTAACCAGGTAGACCTATAGTAACCCTCCTCATTAGGCCTGATGTGGTAGTAACCAGGCAGCTAGACCTATAGTAACCCTCCCTCATTAGTCTGATGGGTAGTAAACAGGTAGAACCTATAGTAACCCTCCCTCATTAGCCTGATGTGGTAGTACCAGGTAGACCTATAGTAACCCTCTCATAGCCGATGTGGTAGAACAGGTAGACCTATAGTAACCTCCTTCATTAGTCTGATGTGGTAGACAACAGGTAGACTATAGTAACCCTCCTCATTAGCCTGATGTGGTAGTAACCAGGTAGACCTATAGTAACCCTCCCCTCATTAGCCTGATGTGGTAGACAACAGGTAGACCTATAGTAACCCTCCCTCATTAGCCTGAGTGGTAGTAACCAGGTAGACCCATAGTAACCCTCCTCATTAGCCTGATGTGGTAGTAACAGTAGACCCATAGTAACCCTCCCTCATTAGCTGATGTGGTAGTAACAGGTAGACCTATAGTAACCCTCCCTCATTAGCCTGATGTGGTAGTAAACAGGTAGACCTATAGTAACCCTCCCTCATTAGCCTGATGTGGTAGTAAACAGGTAGACCTATAGTAACCCTCCCTCATTAGCCTGATGTGGTAGAAAACAGGTAGACCCAAGTAAACCTCCCTCATTAGTCTGATGTGGTAGACAACAGGTAGACCTATAGTAACCCTCCCTCATTAGCCTGATGTGGTAGTAACCAGGTAGACCCATAGTAACCCTCCCTCATTAGCCTGATGTGGTAGACAACAGGTAGACCTATGTAACCCTCCCTCATTAGCCTGATGTGGTAGTAACCAGGTAGACCCATAGTAACCTCCCTCATTAGCCTGATTGTGTAGACAACAGTAGACCTATAGTAACCCTCCCCATTTAGCCTGATGTGGTTGTAACAACAGGTAGACCTATAGTAACCCTCCCTCATTAGCCTGATGTGGTAGACAACAGGTAGACCTATAGTAACCCTCCCTCATTAGCCTGATGTGGTAGACAACAGGTAAACCTATAGTAACCCTCCCTCATTAGCCTGATGTGGTAGTAACCAGGAGACCTATAGTAACCCTCCCTCATTGTCTGATGTGGTAGACAACAGGTAGACCTATAGTAACCCTCCTCATTAGTCTGATGTGGTAGTAACCAGGTGACCTATAGTAACCCTCCCTCATTAGCCTGATGTTGTAGTAAACAGGTAGACCTATAGTAACCCTCCCTCATTAGCCTGATGTGGTAGACAACAGGTAGACCTATAGAACCCTCCCTCATTAGTCTGATGTGGTAGTAAACAGGTAGACCTATAGTAACCCTCCCTCATTAGCCTGATGTGGTAGACAACAGGTAGACCTATAGTAACCCTCCCTCATTAGCCTGATGTGGTAGTGAAAGGTAGACCTATAGTAAAACCCTACCTCATTAGACTGATGGGGTATGACAACATGGTTCGACCTATAGTCTACCCTCCCTCATGTAGTCTGATGTGGTAGTAACTAGGTAGACCCTATAGTAACCCTCCCTCATTAGCCTGATTTGGATAGTAACAGGTAGACCTATAGAAACCCTCCCTTTCAATTAGCCCTGATGTGGTAGTAACCAGGTAGACCTATAGTAACCCTCCCTCATTAGCCTGATGTGGTAGGACAACAGGTAGACTATAGTAACCCTCCCTCATTAGCTGATGTGGTAGACAACAGGTAAACCTATAGTAACCCTCCTCATTAGCCTGATGTGGTAGTAACCAGGTAGACCATAGTAACCCTCCCTCATTAGTCTGATGTGGTAGACAACAGGTAGACCTATAGTAACCCTCCCCATTAGGATGATGTGTAGTAACCAGGTAGACCTTATATAACCCTCCCTCATTAGCCTGATGTGGTAGTAACCAGGTAGAACCTATAGTAACCCTCCCTCATCAGGTCTGATGGTCGGTAGTACACCAGGTATGACCTATAGTAACCCTCCCTCATTAGCCTGATGTGGTAGTAAACAGGTAGACCTATAGTAACCCTCCCTCATTAGCCTGATGTGGTAGTAACCAGGTAGACTATAGTAACCCTCCCTCATTAGCCTGATGTGGTAGTAACCAGGTAGACCTATAGTAACCCTCCCTCATTAGTCTGATGTGGTAGTAAACAGGTAGACCTATAGTAACCCTCCCTCATTAGCCTGATGTGGTAGTAAACAGGTAGACCTATAGTAACCCTCCCTCATTAGCCTGATGTGGTAGTAACCAGGTAGACCTATAGTAACCCTCCCTCATTAGCCTGATGTGGTAGTAAACAGGTAGACCTATAGTAACCCTCCCTCATTAGCCTGATGTGGTAGACAACAGGTAGACCTATAGTAACCCTCCCTCATTAGTCTGATGTGGTAGTAACTAGGTAGACCTATAGTAACCCTCCCTCATTAGCCTGATGTGGTAGACAACAGGTAGACCTATAGTAACCCTCCCTCATTAGCCTGATGTGGTAGACAACAGGTAGACCTATAGTAACCCTCCCTCATTAGCCTGATGTGGTAGTAAACAGGTAGACCTATAGTAACCCTCCCTCATTAGCCTGATGTGGTAGACAACAGGTAAACCTATAGTAACCCTCCCTCATTAGCCTGATGTGGTAGTAACCAGGTAGACCTATAGTAACCCTCCCTCATTAGTCTGATGTGGTAGACAACAGGTAGACCTATAGTAACCCTCCCTCATTAGTCTGATGTGGTAGTAACCAGGTAGACCTATAGTAACCCTCCCTCATTAGCCTGATGTGGTAGTAAACAGGTAGACCTATAGTAACCCTCCCTCATTAGCCTGATGTGGTAGACAACAGGTAGACCTATAGTAACCCTCCCTCATTAGCCTGATGTGGTAGTGAACAGGTAGACCTATAGTAACCCTCCCTCATTAGCCTGATGTGGTAGTAACTAGGTAGACCTATAGTAACCCTCCCTCATTAGCCTGATGTGGTAGTAAACAGGTAGACCTATAGTAACCCTCCCTCATTAGCCTGATGTGGTAGTAACCAGGTAGACCTATAGTAACCCTCCCTCATTAGCCTGATGTGGTAGTAAACAGGTAGACCTATAGTAACCCTCCCTCATTAGCCTGATGTGGTAGTAACAGGTAGACCTATAGTAACCCTCCCTCATTAGCCTGATGTGGTAGTAACCAGGTAGACCTATAGTAACCCTCCCTCATTAGCCTGATGTGGTAGTAACCAGGTAGACCTATAGTAACCCTCCCTCATTAGTCTGATGTGGTAGTAACCAGGTAGACCTATAGTAACCCTCCCTCATTAGCCTGATGTGGTAGTAACCAGGTAGACCTATAGTAACCCTCCCTCATTAGCCTGATGTGGTAGTAACCAGGTAGACCTATAGTAACCCTCCCTCATTAGCCTGATGTGGTAGTAACCAGGTAGACCTATAGTAACCCTCCCTCATTAGTCTGATGTGGTAGTAAACAGGTAGACCTATAGTAACCCTCCCTCATTAGTCTGATGTGGTAGTAACCAGGTAGACCTATAGTAACCCTCCCTCATTAGCCTGATGTGGTAGTAAACAGGTAGACCTATAGTAACCCTCCCTCATTAGCCTGATGTGGTAGTAACCAGGTAGACCTATAGTAACCCTCCCTCATTAGCCTGATGTGGTAGTAAACAGGTAGACCTATAGTAACCCTCCCTCATTAGTCTGATGTGGTAGACAACAGGTAGACCTATAGTAACCCTCCCTCATTAGCCTGATGTGGTAACCAGGTAGACCTATAGTAACCCTCCCTCATTAGCCTGATGTGGTAGTAACCAGGTAGACCTATAGTAACCCTCCCTCATTAGCCTGATGTGGTAGACAACAGGTAGACCTATAGTAACCCTCCCTCATTAGCCTGATGTGGTAGTAACCAGGTAGACCTATAGTAACCCTCCCTCATTAGCCTGATGTGGTAGACAACAGGTAGACCTATAGTAACCCTCCCTCATTAGCCTGATGTGGTAGAAAACAGGTAGACCTATAGTAACCCTCCCTCATTAGCCTGATGTGGTAACCAGGTAGACCTATAGTAACCCTCCCTCATTAGCCTGATGTGGTAGTAACCAGGTAGACCTATAGTAACCCTCCCTCATTAGCCTGATGTGGTAGACAACAGGTAGACCTATAGTAACCTTCCCTCATTAGCCTGATGTGGTAGAAAACAGGTAAACTCACAGTCACAGAAGCGTCTCTATAGAATTTCCCGCCGTTTCTTCTTCTTCTTCTTCTATGGTATTATGGTGGTCCTCCAACAATGTTAGAGGTGAATGTCGCCACCTACTGGATGGGTGACAACTGATAAACTTTAATACCTACACAGGTTCAGGAGCATGAGAAGGGGGAACCTCTTCGTTCAGTATTCCCTGTAACGTTTTCGCCATGAAGTCCTGAAGATCCGACAATATTTTTGCCGCCTTCACAATGATTTATAGTTTTTTTCATTTTGGATTCGTTTTTACAGCACAGTTCATCAGTTGCGCAAATAACACAACAAAGTCTACCTTCTTCACTGTTAGTATCCCATGATCCCTGTGATGAATGACTTTCACTGCAAGCTGTAGGGCATCTCTCTCATCTCATCTCCACTGCAGGCTGTGGGGCATCTCTCTCATCTCATCTCCACTGCAGGCTGTGGGGCATCTCTCTCATCTCATCTCCACTGCAGGCTGTAGGGCATCTCTCTCATCTCATCTCCACTGCAGGCTGTGGGGCATCTCTCTCATCTCATCTCCACTGCAGGCTGTGGGGCATCTCTCTCATCTCATCTCCACTGCAGGCTGTGGGGCATCTCTCTCCTCTCATCTCCACTGCAGGCTGTGGGGCATCTCTCTCATCTCATCTCCACTGCAGGCTGTGGGGCATCTCTCTCATCTTATCTCCACTGCAGGCTGTGGGGCATCTCTCTCATCTCATCTCCACTGCAGGCTGTGGGGCATCTCTCTCATCTCATCTCCACTGCAGTCTGTGGGGCATCTCTCTCTTCTTATCTCCACTGCAGGCTGTGGGGCATCTCTCTCATCTCATCTCTACTGCAGGCTGTGGGGCATCTCTCTCATCTTATCCCCACTGCAGGCTGTGGGGCATCTCTCTCATCTCATCTCCACTGCAGGTTGTGGGGCATCTCTCTCATCTCATCTCTACTGCAGGCTGTGGGGCATCTCTCTCATTTTATCTCCACTGCAGGCTGTGGGGCATCTCTCTCATCTTATCTCCACTGCAGGCTGTGGGGCATCTCTCTCATTTTATCTCCACTGCAGGCTGTGGGGCATCTCTCTCATCTCATCTCTACTGCAAGCTGTGGGGCATCTCTCTCATCTTATCTCTACTGCAGGCTGTGGGGCATCTCTCTCATTTTATCTCCACTTGCTTCTTCTGAAATGTTCACTGCCTCCACACAGGAGACCTGCTGGACAGCCCTGATCCTGGCTACTGCAATCTCTTTTACTTTTTTTAAAACGTTGTTTTACAAAATCAAATCACATTTTATTTGTCACATGCGCCAAGTACAACTGGTGTAGACTTTACTGTGAAATGCTTATGAGCCTTTCCCAACGATGCAGAGTTAAAACATTATAATACAAATAAAACAAAATAAAATAGACAAGAATGGAGCTATATACAGCTTTAAAAAACATATCTATATTTGTCTTCTCTTTTATGAGTTACAGACAGTTCTGTTACTCTTCTCTTTCATGAGTTCATGAGAAGGTGAACGGAAAGGCACTGGAGCGACGAACCGCCCTTGCTGTCTCTGCCTGGCCAGTTCCCCTCTCTCCACTGGGATTCTCTGCCTCTGACCCTATTACGACGAGGCTGAGTCACTGGCTTACTGGTGCTCTTCCATGCCGTCCCTAGGAGGGGTGCGTCACTTGAGTGGGTTGAGTCACTGACGTGATCTTCCTGTCCGGGTCACCCATGGCAAGGGTTCATGCCATGGGTGAGATCTTCGTGGGCTATACTTGGCCTTGTCTCGGGATAGTAAGTTGGTGGTTGCAGATATCCCTCTAGTGGTGTGGGGGCTGTGCTTTGGCAAAGTGGGTGGGGTCATATCCTGCCTGGTTGGCCCTGTCCGGGGGTATCGTCGCATGAGGCCAGTGTCTCCCGACCCCTCCTGTCTCAGCCTCCAGTATTTATGCTGCAATTGTTTATGTGTCAGGGGGCTAGGGTCAGTCTGTTATATCTGGAGTAATTCTCCTGTCTTATCTGTTTTCCTGTGTGAATTTAAGTATGCTCCCTCTACTTCTCTCTCTCCCTCTCTCTCCCTCTCTCTCCCTCTCCCTCCCCTCTCGGAGGATCTAAGCCCTAGGACCATGCCTCAGGACTACCTGGCCTGAATACTCCTGGCTGTCCCCAGTCCACCTGGTCGTGCTGCTGCTCCAGTTTCAACTGTTCTGCCTGCGACTAGGGAACCCTGACCTGTTCACTGGACGTGCTACCTTGTCTCGGACCTGCTGTTTTTGACTCTCTGTCTCTCTAACCCACCTGCTGTCTCTGACATTTACTCCTGAGGTGCTGACTTGCTGCACCTTCGATAACTACTGTGATTATTATTATTTGACCATGCTGGTCATCTATGAATGTTTGAACATCTTGGCCATGTACTGTTATAATCTCCACCCGGCACAGCCAGAAGAGGACTGGCCACCCCTCATAGCCTGGCTCCTCTCTAGGTTTCTTCCTAGGTTCTGGCCTTTCTAGGGAGTTTTTCCTAGCCACTGTGCTTCTACACCTGCATTGCTTGCTGTTTGGGGTTTTAGGCTGGGTTTCTGTACAGCACTTTGAGATATCAGCTGATGTAAAAAGGGCTTTATAAATACATTTGATTGATTGATTGATTGATTGATTGATTGATTGATTGATTGATTGATTGATTGATGAGTTACAGACAGTTATGCTCCTCTTCTGTTTCAGACATTTGTTTTGCATCTCTTGTTTTGTTGCTTCTTTTGTTATTTTTTTTATAGCATAACTTAATTCCATATTTTATTTATTTTTATTTATTATTTATTTATTTTTGAAAATGTTTTTTTACTAAGTGTACAAAACATTAGGAACACCTTAATATTGAGTTGCACCCCGTTTTGCCGTAAGAACAGCCACAATGGACTCGAAAGCGTTCCACGGGCATGCTGGCCCATGTTGTCTCCAATGCTTCCCACAGGCATGCTGGCCCATGTTGTCTCCAACGCTTCCCACAGGTATGCTGGCCCATGTTGTCTCCAATGCTTCCCACAGGCATGCTGGCCCATGTTGTCTCCAACGCTTCCCACAGGCATGCTGGCCCATGTTGTCTCCAATGCTTCCCACAGGCATGCTGGCCCATGTTGTCTCCAACGCTTCCCACAGGCATGCTGGCCCATGTTGTCTCCAAAGCTTCCCACAGGCATGCTGGCCCATGTTGTCTCCAACGCTTCCCACAGGCATGCTGGCCCATGTTGTCTCCAACGCTTCCCACAGGCATGCTGGCCCATGTTGTCTCCAACGCTTCCCACAGGCATGCTGGCCCATGTTGTCTCCAACGCTTCCCACAGGCATGCTGGCCCATGTTGTCTCCAACGCTTCCCACAGGCATGCTGGCCCATGTTGTCTCCAATGCTTCCCACAGGCATGCTGGCCCATGTTGTCTCCAACGCTTCCCACAGGCATGCTGGCCCATGTTGTCTCCAATGCTTCCCACAGGCATGCTGGCCCATGTTGTCTCCAATGCTTCCCACAGGCATGCTGGCCCATGTTGTCTCCAATGCTTCCCACAGGCATGCTGGCCCATGTTGTCTCCAATGCTTCCCACAGGCATGCTGGCCCATGTTGTCTCCAACGCTTCCCACAGGCATGCTGGCCCATGTTGTCTCCAATGCTTCCCACAGGCATGCTGGCCCATGTTGTCTCCAATGCTTCCCACAGGCATGCTGGCCCATGTTGTCTCCAATGCTTCCCACAGGCATGCTGGCCCATGTTGTCTCCAACGCTTCCCACAGGCATGCTGGCCCATGTTGTCTCCAATGCTTCCCACAGGCATGCTGGCCCATGTTGTCTCCAATGCTTCCCACAGGCTAGTTGGCTGCATGTCCTTTGGGTGGTGGACCATTGTTGATACACACAGGAAACTGTTGAGTGTGAAAAAAACACAGCAGCATTGCAGTTCTTGACACAAACCGGTGTGCCTGGCACCTACTACCTCGTTCAAGGGCACTTCAATATTTTGTCTTGCCCGTTCACCCTCTGAATGGTCACACATACACAATTCATGTCTCAATCGTCTCAAGGCTTAAAAATCCTTTAACCCGTCTCCTCCCCTTCATCTACACTGATTGAAGTGGGATTTAATAAGTGACATCAATAAGGGATCATATCTTCACCTGGATTCACCTGGTCCGTCTGTGTCATGGGAAGAGCAGGTGTGTTACACTCAGTGATTATACAAAAACAATTGTTGTTGTTGTTGTTTATGTTTCTAGTTGTTTGGGATCAAAACATAAAACCAACACATTTACAGTTCATAAAGGTTGAGATTAGAAGGAATTCAAAAGTTAAGAATCTTTTTATATCATTTAATATAATGTATTTTCTTTTTAAATGTAGTTGTACCTCTTAAATTCAAGCTAAGATATCATTTTATTATCTCCATTTTGGCCTATCTATTATTTTGTGCTTTTTCTAAATATTTGCACTTTAATTAAAAAATGTATGTTATTCAAGGCTATTTCCTGTGTTTCATGCTTCAATGTGGGCTCCTGAGTGGCGCAGCGGTCTAAGGCGCTGCATCTCAGTGCTTCAATGTGGGCTCCTGAGTGGCGCAGCGGTCTGAGGCGCTGCATCTCAGTGCTTCAATGTGGGCTCCTGAGTGGCGCAGCGGTCTAAGGCACTGCATCTCAGTGCTTCAATGTGGGCTCCTGAGTGGCGCAGCGGTCTAAGGCACTGCATCTCAGTGCTTCAATGTGGGCTCCTGAGTGGCGCAGCGGTCTAAGGCACTGCATCTCAGTGCTTCAATGTGGGCTCCTGAGTGGCGCAGCGGTCTAAGGCACTGCATCTCAGTGCTTCAATGTGGGCTCCTGAGTGGCGCAGCGGTCTAAGGCACTGCATCTCAGTGCTTCAATGTGGGCTCCTGAGTGGCGCAGCGGTCTAAGGCACTGCATCTCAGTGCTTCAATGTGGGCTCCTGAGTGGCGCAGCGGTCTAAGGCACTGCATCTCAGTGCTTCAATGTGGGCTCCTGAGTGGCGCAGCGGTCTAAGGCACTGCATCTCAGTGCTTCAATGTGGGCTCCTGAGTGGCGCAGCGGTCTAAGGCACTGCATCTCAGTGCTTCAATGTGGGCTCCTGAGTGGCGCAGCGGTCTAAGGCACTGCATCTCAGTGCTTCAATGTGGGCTCCTGAGTGGCGCAGCGGTCTGAGGCACTGCATCTCAGTGCTTCAATGTGGGCTCCTGAGTGGCGCAGCGGTCTAAGGCACTGCATCTCAGTGCTTCAATGTGGGCTCCTGAGTGGCGCAGCGGTCTAAGGCACTGCATCTCAGTGCTTCAATGTGGGCTCCTGAGTGGCGCAGCGGTCTGAGGCACTGCATCTCAGTGCTTCAATGTGGGCTCCTGAGTGGCGCAGCGGTCTAAGGCACTGCATCTCAGTGCTTCAATGTGGGCTCCTGAGTGGCGCAGCGGTCTAAGGCACTGCATCTCAGTGCTTCAATGTGGGCTCCTGAGTGGCGCAGCGGTCTAAGGCACTGCATCTCAGTGCTTCAATGTGTGCTCCTGAGTGGCGCAGCGGTCTAAGGCACTGCATCTCAGTGCTTGAGATGTCACTACAGGCACCCTGGTTCAATTCCAGGCTGTATCACAACTGGCCGTGATTGGGAGTCCCATACGGTGGCGCACAATTGGCCCAGCGTCGTCTGGGTTTGGCCGGTGTAAACCGTCATTGTAAATAAGAGTTTGTTCTAAACTTACTTGCCTAGTTAAATAATAATAAAATATTTAGCATATCATTGTTTTCCAGACATTTCACATTAAGTTTCCAAAATCTCTTTTATATATTTTTTTTACCAATAGTAACAAAACATTAGTCTCTCAGGGATTATATAGCACTTCTTTGAATAATGACATGATCCATAGTTTGTTTACCTTTACTTATTTACTTTGCTAGTTGCCATGGCACCCTAGTTGTAGCAGCCTAAGCAGAGAGCTCCTAAAAATATGTACATGTGTGTTTTTAATTGTGTGTTTTTTAATCAGCTGTTTTATTTTTTGATAACATTTTAGTTTTATTGCATATTTCAGGTGGTTTTGACCCACTGATTTTCAGATGGACAGGCGGGTCAACTCGTTTTGGCTTGGTTCTCTAGCTGGCTAGCTAGCTGGCTAATTGTTTTTGTTCTAATGATGCATCTGGACATTGTATCAGATTTTTTGATTAACCTGGCGGCTGGTTCCTGATCTTTTGAGTTACCTGAAGCTTGAGAGGAATGGGAGATGAAGTAGAGGACTGCAGTACTGAGGAAGAGTAATAAGGGTGACTGGCTACTACTCTGAACTGTGTGTGGTTAGCTTTCTGGTGCCCAGAGCTGCTGAGGCATCACCCGAGTGGGTGCTAAACAGATTGAAGTAGCTACATGACTCAGGCTGGTTCCCAGAGTAGCACTCTAAATGATCGTCACCAGACACTTCATCAACCATCTCCCTGACCACCTTCCTCTGATCAAGACATGAACTGTCCCTCTCCATCTCCCTGACCACCTTCCTCTGATCAAGACATGAACTGTCTCTCTCCATCTCCCTGACCACCTTCCTCTGATCCAGACATGAACTGTCTCTCTCCATCTCCCTGACCACCTTCCTCTGATCAAGACATGAACTGTCTCTCTCCATCTCCCTGACCACCTTCCTCTGATCAAGACATTAACTGTCTCTCTCCATCTCCCTGACCACCTTCCTCTGATCCAGACATGAACTGTCTCTCTCCATCTCCCTGACCACCTTCCTCTGATCAAGACATTAACTGTCTCTCCATCTCCCTGACCACCTTCCTCTGATCAAGACATGAACTGTCTCTCCATCTCCCTGACCACCTTCCTCTGATCCAGACATGAACTGTCCCTCTCCATCTCCCTGACCACCTTCCTCTGATCAAGACATTAACTGTCTCTCCATCTCCCTGACCACCTTCCTCTGATCCAGACATGAACTGTCTCTCTCCATCTCCCTGACCACCTTCCTCTGATCAAGACATGAACTGTCTCTCTCCATCTCCCTGACCACCTTCCTCTGATCAAGACATTAACTGTCTCTCTCCATCTCCCTGACCACCTTCCTCTGATCAAGACATGAACTGTCTCTCTCCATCTCCCTGACCACCTTCCTCTGATCAAGACATTAACTGTCTCTCTCCATCTCCCTGACCACCTTCCTCTGATCAAGACATTAACTGTCTCTCTCCATCTCCCTGACCACCTTCCTCTGATCAAGACATGAACTGTCTCTCTCCATCTCCCTGACCACCTTCCTCTGATCAAGACATTAACTGTCTCTCCATCTCCCTGACCACCTTCCTCTGATCAAGACATGAACTGTCCCTCTCCATCTCCCTGACCACCTTCCTCTGATCCAGACATGAACTGTCTCTCTCCATCTCCCTGACCACCTTCCTCTGATCAAGACATTAACTGTCTCTCTCCATCTCCCTGACCACCTTCCTCTGATCAAGACATGAACTGTCCCTCTCCATCTCCCTGACCACCTTCCTCTGATCAAGACATGAACTGTCCCTCTCCATCTCCCTGACCACCTTCCTCTGATCAAGACATTAACTGTCCCTCTCCATCTCCCTGACCACCTTCCTCTGATCAAGACATGAACTGTCCCTCTCCATCTCCCTGACCACCTTCCTCTGATCAAGACATGAACTGTCTCTCAGGGTTCCATGTATTGGTTGATCTAACTAGACTACTAGTGATGATGTATTGGTTGATTTGACTATAACTAGACTACTAGTGATGATGTATTGGTTGATCTGACTATAACTAGACTACTAGTGATGATGTATTGGTTGATCTAACTAGACTACTAGTGATGATGTATTGGTTGATCTAACTATAACTAGACTACTAGTGATGATGTATTGGTTGATCTAACTATAACTAGACTACTAGTGATGATGTATTGGTTGATCTAACTATAACTAGACTACTAGTGATGATGTATTGGTTGATCTAACTATAACTAGACTACTAGTGATGATGTATTGGTTGATCTAACTATAACTAGACTACTAGTGATGATGTATTGGTTGATCTAACTATAACTAGACTAGTCATGGTGATGTATTGGTTGATCTAACTATAACTAGACTACTAGTGATGATGTATTGGTTGATCTAACTATAACTAGACTACTCATGATGATGTATTGGTTGATCTAACTAGACTACTAGTGATGATGTATTGGTTGATCTAACTAGAACTAGACTACTAGTGATGATCAAATCAAATCAAGTTTATTTTATATAGCCCTTCGTACATCAGCTAATATTTCAAAGTGCTGTACAGAAACCCAGCCTAAAACCCCAAACAGCAAGCAATGCAGGTGTAGAAGCACGGTGGCTAGGAAAAACTCCCTAGAAAGGCCAAAACCTAGGAAGAAACCTAGAGAGGAACCAGGCTATGAGGGGTGGCCAGTCCTCTTCTGGCTGTGCCGGGTGGAGATTATAACAGAACTATGCCAAGATGTTCAAATGTTCATAAATGACCAGCATGGTCAAATAATAATCAGGAGTAAATGTCAGTTGGCTTTTCATAGCCGATCATTAAGAGTATCTCTACCGCTCCTGCGGTCTCTAGAGAGTTGAAAACAGCAGGTCTGGGACAGGTAGCACGTCCGGTGAACAGGTCAGGGTTCCATGTATTGGTTGATCTAACTAGACTACTAGTGATGATGTATTGGTTGATCTAACTAGACTACTAGTGATGATGTATTGGTTGATCTAACTAGACTACTAGTGATGATGTATTGGTTGATCTAACTAGAACTAGACTACTAGTGATGATGTATTGGTTGATCTAACTATAACTAGACTACTAGTGATGATGTATTAGTTGATCTAACTATAACTAGACTAGTCATGGTGATGTATTGGTTGATCTAACTATAACTAGACAACTAGTGATGTATCACTTTTTTGTTTTTTGTTATTGAAGAGCTTTGAATAAATTATTATTGTTATTATTATTGCTTGTTTTCTTCTTCTCTCTTCTCTCCTCCTCCGGGGAGACTGTGTCTTTTCTTCTTCTCTCTTCTCTCCTCCTCTGGGGAGACTGTGTCTTTTCTTCTTCTCTCTTCTCTCCTCCTCCGGGGAGACTGTGTCTTTTCTTCTTCTCTCTTCTCTCCTCCTCCTGGGAGACTGTGTCTTTTCTTCTTCTCTCTTCTCTCCTCCTCCGGGGATACTGTGTCTTTTCTTCTTCTCTCTTCTCTCCTCCTCTGGGAGACTGTGTATTTTCTTCTTCTCTCTTCTCTCCTCCTCTGGGAGACTGTGTCTTTTCTTCTTCTCTCTTCCCTCCTCCTCCGGGGAGACTGTGTCTTTTCTTCTTCTCTCTTCTCTCCTCCTCCGGGGAGACTGTGTCTTTTCTTCTTCTCTCTTCTCTCCTACTCCGGGGAGACTGTGTCTTTTCTTCTTCTCTCTTCTCTCCTCCTCCGGGGAGACTGTGTCTTTTCTTCTTCTCTCTTCTCTCCTCCTCCGGGGAGACTGTGTCTTTTCTTCTTCTCTCTTCTCTCCTCCTCTGGGGAGACTGTGTCTTTTCTTCTTCTCTCTTCTCTCCTCCTCTGGGAGACTGTGTCTTTTCTTCTTCTCTCTTCTCTCCTCCTCCGGGGAGACTGTGTCTTTTCTTCTTCTCTCTTCTCTCCTACTCCGGGGAGACTGTGTCTTTTCTTCTTCTCTCTTCTCTCCTCCTCCGGGGAGACTGTGTCTTTTCTTCTTCTCTCTTCTCTCCTCCTCCGGGGAGACTGTGTCTTTTCTTCTTCTCTCTTCTCTCCTCCTCTGGGGAGACTGTGTCTTTTCTTCTTCTCTCTTCTCTCCTCCTCTGGGGAGACTGTGTCTTTTCTTCTTCTCTCTTCTCTCCTCCTCCGGGGAGACTGTGTCTTTTCTTCTTCTCTCTTCCCTCCTCCTCCTGGGAGACTGTGTCTTTTCTTCTTCTCTCTTCTCTCCTCCTCTGGGGAGACTGTGTCTTTTCTTCTTCTCTCTTCTCTCCTCCTCCGGGGAGACTGTGTCTTTTCTTCTTCTATCTTCTCTCCTCCTCCGGGGAGACTGTGTCTTTTCTTCTTCTCTCTTCTCTCCTCCTCTGGGGAGACTGTGTCTTTTCTTCTTCTCTCTTCTCTCCTCCTCTGGGGAGACTGTGTCTTTTCTTCGTCTCTCTTCTCTCCTCCTCCGGGGAGACTGTGTCTTTTCTTCTTCTCTCTTCTCTCCTCCTCCTGGGAGACTGTGTCTTTTCTTCTCTCTTCCCTCCTCCTCTGCGGAGACCCTCAGTCTTTTCTTCTTCTCTCTTCTCTCCTCCTCTGGGGAGACCCTCAATCTTTTCTTCTTCTCTCCTCCTCAGGGGAGACTCTCTGTCTTTTCTTCTTCTCTCTTCCCTCCTCTGCCAGGGAGACCCTCTGTCGTTTCGGATGTTCCGTGATGATTGGTGTGCTGGTAGTCGGCCATCATTGGGGGATAAGGATGGAGGGGAAGAGGGAAAGAGGCATAGCCGTAGGGGGGGTCCACAAATTAATACATATCATACAAAACGTAACATATCATACTTAATGGAGAGTCTCTGATTTACATACAGAATAATATGAAATGCTCTGAGACCAGGTTGCAACGAGTGGCAGGGATAGGGAGGGATACTGAATCTTCTTCTTTGCTGTTGAGTCGTGTGTGTATTCGCTGTCTGCACTTTTGTAGGGGACGTCTTCATCTCTCTCTCGTCTTCACTTTTGGCCTTGCTCTCACTGCTGTCACTTTGTTCCTCGTCGTCGCCCGGGATGGAGTTGGAGGACTGGTGGGGGAAGTCGTCCTCTTTCACTCTAACAGGGCATTCCGTTTCCCCACATTTGACTACAGGTGGCCTAATTATCGCCTGATGCTCGTGACCGGATTTTCCCCATAATCGGATGGTACAGTTGTAGGCCTAGGCTACAGGCAGATTACTGGGGCGAGGGGTCACCCTCTAAATATTTATTAATCAGTTATCACAACCCAACGTTCGCTTAAGAATTCTAGGCATATGCTAAATAAATTCAAATAGAAAACACATTGACCAAAAGAAACCATCAGAACGTGACTCCGCAAATTTGTATGACTCCCTGATAAAATAAAGGTGAAATAAAATAAATAAACGTTTTGCTTGTGTTAGCTACTCCTAGGCGCTAGGGGGAGCTCTGTTCAACATAGAACGTCCCACCACCTGATGGACGCGCACATTTTGAATCAATAAAAAAAAAGTGTATTTCCTGTTATAGTAAACAGTTTGAAAACATTAGCCATGGAGGCTGATCCAAATAACAAAACATTGACAATTACAAGCACTACAGATGAAAATGTGTGCTTTTCGGATGTGGCAACTGTTGCTAAAAGATGGATGATTGATTTCAGTTTTGTTAGTTTGTGTCAATTCTTCAAGGAGGGCAAATTTGAAGAATTCAACCAAACGATTTCGACGCTGGAAAGTAAGTTTGCTGGCTAATGTCAATTTAGTTTATATGGGCTAATGTAGTTAGCTATAATGGGTCTGCATCATTCTGTTTTAGCGATCATTGATGGTACCCCCCATTTAAACGCCGAACAGAAACAGAAAAGGCAGATATGTGGCTTCCTCGCACGGATAATGCACGGGAAACATTTAGGTAAGTTAACTAGCTATATTTTAGTTTCGTTTTGTTGCCTTTCGTTTGTTTACACTGCAGGTATCAGTATCAGCTTCATTGTTGTCTTTACGTTTAGATGTCTAGATACCTCAAATTAACTAGTACAATATCTCGTTGTGTTGTTTTATGTAGACGTCTCCTTCGACAGAGACGAGCGGTTGTCGCCTCTGATGTCAGCTGTCGGTGTCTGGGCGTCTCAGAAAGAGACTGTGGCGAATGTCTCACTGTTCGAGCACATCACCAATCTACTCTATGTTCAGGTGATTTAATGTGTTGGTTTCTGTGCTCTACATTCCTTCTGTGTATACTGTCTGTCTACATGTAACAATTCATTATTATTATAGTCACACACTAACCAGACCAGGAGCCGCATCAAGAGTCTCGGAAGCAGGAGTGATTTTTAGCGTCAGTTTTGTCTTGTAAATTCCAATGAAAAATGTTACATGCTAGCTAGCATGAGGATGACAAGGGCAGGTTTCCAGGAAAACCGTAGTATTTAAATCTTCTCTGGAGCAGTGTGGATAAAGTTAACATTTGGAGTACAGTGGCATATCCCATCCCTGCATTGAGGTACGTTTTCTGTCCCATATCTCGTGCCAGTCCACGGTGTCTTTAATGTAACTATAATTGACTTCCGATCTTAATGCAGTTTAGTGTAAATGAGCTTAATGGTGTCATCTGGCAATATGGACAAACAAAACCTAATCCTTGGATCAGCACTCCTATTCTGAGAGGAATACAGCACATACAAGCTGTGAAACCGGGCATGGATTTCTAGGTATTGCCTTGCATTCTGTGTTTATAGCACTGATGAGCTGGCTAACTCACTGGTCTTCTCTTCCAGAGTGTCGCTGTGTGTCTGACTCACTGGTCTTCTCTTCCAGAGTGTCGCTGTGTTTCTGACTCACTGGTCTTCTCTTCCAGAGTGTTGCTGTGTGTCTGACTCACTGGTCTTCTCTTCCAGAGTGTCGCTGTGTGTCTGACTCACTGGTCTTCTCTCCCAGAGTGTCGCTGTGTGTCTGACTCACTGGTCTTCTCTCCCAGAGTGTTGCTGTGTGTCTGACTCACTGGTCTTCTCTTCCAGAGTGTTGCTGTGTGTGTCTGACTCACTGGTCTTCTCTCCCAGAGTGTCGCTGTGTGTCTGACTCACTGGTCTTCTCTTCCAGAGTGTCGCTGTGTGTCTGACTCACTGGTCTTCTCTTCCAGAGTGTCGCTGTGTTTCTGACTCACTGGTCTTCTCTTCCAGAGTGTTGCTGTGTGTCTGACTCACTGGTCTTCTCTTCCAGAGTGTCGCTGTGTGTCTGACTCACTGGTCTTCTCTCCCAGAGTGTCGCTGTGTGTCTGACTCACTGGTCTTCTCTCCCAGAGTGTTGCTGTGTGTCTGACTCACTGGTCTTCTCTTCCAGAGTGTTGCTGTGTGTTTCTGACTCACTGGTCTTCTCTTCCAGAGTGTCGCTGTGTGTTTCTGACTCACTGGTCTTCTCTCCCAGAGTGTCGCTGTGTGTTTCTGACTCACTGGTCTTCTCTCCCAGAGTGTCGCTGTGTGTGTCTGACTCACTGGTCTTCTCTCCCAGAGTGTCGCTGTGTGTGTCTGACTCACTGGTCTTCTCTCCCAGAGTGTCGCTGTGTGTTTCTGACTCACTGGTCTTCTCTCCCAGAGTGTCGCTGTGTGTGTCTGACTCACTGGTCTTCTCTCCCAGAGTGTCGCTGTGTGTTTCTGACTCACTGGTCTTCTCTTCCAGAGTGTTGCTGTGTGTTTCTGACTCACTGGTCTTCTCTCCCAGAGTGTCGCTGTGTGTGTCTGACTCACTGGTCTTCTCTCCCAGAGTGTCGCTGTGTGTGTCTGACTCACTGGTCTTCTCTCCCAGAGTGTCGCTGTGTGTGTCTGACTCACTGGTCTTCTCTCCCAGAGTGTTGCTGTGTGTTTCTGACTCACTGGTCTTCTCTCCCAGAGTGTCGCTGTGTGTGTCTGACTCACTGGTCTTCTCTCCCAGAGTGTTGCTGTGTGTGTCTGACTCACTGGTCTTCTCTCCCAGAGTGTCGCTGTGTGTGTCTGACTCACTGGTCTTCTCTCCCAGAGTGTCGCTGTGTGTGTCTGACTCACTGGTCTTCTCTCCCAGAGTGTCGCTGTGTGTTTCTGACTCACTGGTCTTCTCTCCCAGAGTGTCGCTGTGTGTTTCTGACTCACTGGTCTTCTCTCCCAGAGTGTCGCTGTGTGTGTCTGACTCACTGGTCTTCTCTCCCAGAGTGTCGCTGTGTGTTTCTGACTCACTGGTCTTCTCTCCCAGAGTGTTGCTGTGTGTTGCTGACTCACTGGTCTTCTCTTCCAGAGTGTTGCTGTGTGTTTCTGACTCACTGGTCTTCTCTTCCAGAGTGTTGCTGTGTGTGTCTGACTCACTGGTCTTCTCTTCCAGAGTGTTGCTGTGTGTCTGACTCACTGGTCTTCTCTCCCAGAGTGTCGCTGTGTGTCTGACTCACTGGTCTTCTCTCCCAGAGTGTTGCTGTGTGTCTGACTCACTGGTCTTCTCTCCCAGAGTGTTGCTGTGTGTCTGACTCACTGGTCTTCTCTCCCAGAGTGTTGCTGTGTGTGTCTGACTCACTGGTCTTCTCTCCCAGAGTGTTGCTGTGTGTGTCTGACTCACTGGTCTTCTCTCCCAGAGTGTTGCTGTGTGTGTCTGACTCACTGGTCTTCTCTCCCAGAGTGTTGCTGTGTGTGTCTGACTCACTGGTCTTCTCTTCCAGAGTGTTGCTGTGTGTGTCTGACTCACTGGTCTTCTCTTCCAGAGTGTTGCTGTGTGTGTCTGACTCACTGGTCTTCTCTTCCAGAGTGTTGCTGTGTGTGTCTGACTCACTGGTCTTCTCTTCCAGAGTGTTGCTGTGTGTGTCTGACTCACTGGTCTTCTCTTCCAGAGTGTCGCTGTGTGTGTCTGACTCACTGGTCTTCTCTTCCAGAGTGTCGCTGTGTGTGTCTGACTCACTGGTCTTCTCTCCCAGAGTGTGGCTGTGTGTTTCTGACTCACTGGTCTTCTCTCCCAGAGTGTCGCTGTGTGTGTCTGACTCACTGGTCTTCTCTTCCAGAGTGTCGCTGTGTGTTTCTGACTCACTGGTCTTCTCTCCCAGAGTGTCGCTGTGTGTTTCTGACTCACTGGTCTTCTCTCCCAGAGTGTCGCTGTGTGTTTCTGACTCACTGGTCTTCTCTTCCAGAGTGTCGCTGTGTGTTTCTGACTCACTGGTCTTCTCTTCCAGAGTGTCGCTGTGTGTTTCTGACTCACTGGTCTTCTCTTCCAGAGTGTCGCTGTGTGTTTCTGACTCACTGGTCTTCTCTTCCAGAGTGTCGCTGTGTGTGTCTGACTCACTGGTCTTCTCTCCCAGAGTGTTGCTGTGTGTGTCTGACTCACTGGTCTTCTCTCCCAGAGTGTCGCTGTGTGTTTCTGACTCACTGGTCTTCTCTCCCAGAGTGTCGCTGTGTGTGTCTGACTCACTGGTCTTCTCTCCCAGAGTGTCGCTGTGTGTGTCTGACTCACTGGTCTTCTCTCCCAGAGTGTCGCTGTGTGTTTCTGACTCACTGGTCTTCTCTTCCAGAGTGTCGCTGTGTGTTTCTGACTCACTGGTCTTCTCTCCCAGAGTGTCGCTGTGTGTTTCTGACTCACTGGTCTTCTCTTCCAGAGTGTTGCTGTGTGTGTCTGACTCACTGGTCTTCTCTTCCAGAGTGTTGCTGTGTGTTTCTGACTCACTGGTCTTCTCTTCCAGAGTGTTGCTGTGTGTGTCTGACTCACTGGTCTTCTCTTCCAGAGTGTTGCTGTGTGTTTCTGACTCACTGGTCTTCTCTTCCAGAGTGTTGCTGTGTGTGTCTGACTCACTGGTCTTCTCTCCCAGAGTGTCGCTGTGTGTTTCTGACTCACTGGTCTTCTCTCCCAGAGTGTCGCTGTGTGTTTCTGACTCACTGGTCTTCTCTCCCAGAGTGTCGCTGTGTGTTTCTGACTCACTGGTCTTCTCTTCCAGAGTGTCGCTGTGTGTTTCTGACTCACTGGTCTTCTCTTCCAGAGTGTCGCTGTGTGTTGCTGACTCACTGGTCTTCTCTTCCAGAGTGTTGCTGTGTTTCTGACTCACTGGTCTTCTCTCCCAGAGTGTTGCTGTGTGTTTCTGACTCACTGGTCTTCTCTTCCAGAGTGTTGCTGTGTGTTGCTGACTCACTGGTCTTCTCTTCCAGAGTGTTGCTGTGTGTGTCTGACTCACTGGTCTTCTCTCCCAGAGTGTTGCTGTGTGTGTCTGACTCACTGGTCTTCTCTCCCAGAGTGTCGCTGTGTGTTTCTGACTCACTGGTCTTCTCTCCCAGAGTGTCGCTGTGTGTTTCTGACTCACTGGTCTTCTCTTCCAGAGTGTCGCTGTGTGTGTCTGACTCACTGGTCTTCTCTCCCAGAGTGTTGCTGTGTGTTTCTGACTCACTGGTCTTCTCTTCCAGAGTGTCGCTGTGTGTGTCTGACTCACTGGTCTTCTCTCCCAGAGTGTCGCTGTGTGTGTCTGACTCACTGGTCTTCTCTCCCAGAGTGTCGCTGTGTGTGTCTGACTCACTGGTCTTCTCTCCCAGAGTGTCGCTGTGTGTTTCTGACTCACTGGTCTTCTCTTCCAGAGTGTCGCTGTGTGTTTCTGACTCACTGGTCTTCTCTCCCAGAGTGTCGCTGTGTGTTTCTGACTCACTGGTCTTCTCTTCCAGAGTGTTGCTGTGTGTGTCTGACTCACTGGTCTTCTCTTCCAGAGTGTTGCTGTGTGTGTCTGACTCACTGGTCTTCTCTTCCAGAGTGTTGCTGTGTGTGTCTGACTCACTGGTCTTCTCTCCCAGAGTGTTGCTGTGTGTGTCTGACTCACTGGTCTTCTCTTCCAGAGTGTTGCTGTGTGTGTCTGACTCACTGGTCTTCTCTTCCAGAGTGTTGCTGTGTGTGTCTGACTCACTGGTCTTCTCTTCCAGAGTGTTGCTGTGTGTGTCTGACTCACTGGTCTTCTCTTCCAGAGTGTTGCTGTGTGTGTCTGACTCACTGGTCTTCTCTTCCAGAGTGTCGCTGTGTGTGTCTGACTCACTGGTCTTCTCTTCCAGAGTGTCGCTGTGTGTGTCTGACTCACTGGTCTTCTCTCCCAGAGTGTGGCTGTGTGTTTCTGACTCACTGGTCTTCTCTCCCAGAGTGTCGCTGTGTGTGTCTGACTCACTGGTCTTCTCTTCCAGAGTGTCGCTGTGTGTTTCTGACTCACTGGTCTTCTCTCCCAGAGTGTCGCTGTGTGTTTCTGACTCACTGGTCTTCTCTCCCAGAGTGTCGCTGTGTGTTTCTGACTCACTGGTCTTCTCTTCCAGAGTGTCGCTGTGTGTTTCTGACTCACTGGTCTTCTCTTCCAGAGTGTCGCTGTGTGTTTCTGACTCACTGGTCTTCTCTTCCAGAGTGTCGCTGTGTGTTTCTGACTCACTGGTCTTCTCTTCCAGAGTGTCGCTGTGTGTGTCTGACTCACTGGTCTTCTCTCCCAGAGTGTTGCTGTGTGTGTCTGACTCACTGGTCTTCTCTCCCAGAGTGTTGCTGTGTGTTTCTGACTCACTGGTCTTCTCTCCCAGAGTGTCGCTGTGTGTGTCTGACTCACTGGTCTTCTCTCCCAGAGTGTCGCTGTGTGTGTCTGACTCACTGGTCTTCTCTCCCAGAGTGTCGCTGTGTGTTTCTGACTCACTGGTCTTCTCTTCCAGAGTGTCGCTGTGTGTTTCTGACTCACTGGTCTTCTCTCCCAGAGTGTCGCTGTGTGTTTCTGACTCACTGGTCTTCTCTTCCAGAGTGTTGCTGTGTGTGTCTGACTCACTGGTCTTCTCTTCCAGAGTGTTGCTGTGTGTTTCTGACTCACTGGTCTTCTCTTCCAGAGTGTTGCTGTGTGTGTCTGACTCACTGGTCTTCTCTTCCAGAGTGTTGCTGTGTGTTTCTGACTCACTGGTCTTCTCTTCCAGAGTGTTGCTGTGTGTGTCTGACTCACTGGTCTTCTCTCCCAGAGTGTCGCTGTGTGTTTCTGACTCACTGGTCTTCTCTCCCAGAGTGTCGCTGTGTGTTTCTGACTCACTGGTCTTCTCTCCCAGAGTGTCGCTGTGTGTTTCTGACTCACTGGTCTTCTCTTCCAGAGTGTCGCTGTGTGTTTCTGACTCACTGGTCTTCTCTTCCAGAGTGTTGCTGTGTGTTGCTGACTCACTGGTCTTCTCTCCCAGAGTGTTGCTGTGTGTGTCTGACTCACTGGTCTTCTCTCCCAGAGTGTTGCTGTGTGTTGCTGACTCACTGGTCTTCTCTCCCAGAGTGTTGCTGTGTGTTGCTGACTCACTGGTCTTCTCTTCCAGAGTGTTGCTGTGTGTGTCTGACTCACTGGTCTTCTCTCCCAGAGTGTTGCTGTGTGTGTCTGACTCACTGGTCTTCTCTCCCAGAGTGTCGCTGTGTGTTTCTGACTCACTGGTCTTCTCTCCCAGAGTGTCGCTGTGTGTTTCTGACTCACTGGTCTTCTCTTCCAGAGTGTCGCTGTGTGTGTCTGACTCACTGGTCTTCTCTCCCAGAGTGTTGCTGTGTGTTTCTGACTCACTGGTCTTCTCTTCCAGAGTGTCGCTGTGTGTGTCTGACTCACTGGTCTTCTCTCCCAGAGTGTCGCTGTGTGTGTCTGACTCACTGGTCTTCTCTCCCAGAGTGTCGCTGTGTGTGTCTGACTCACTGGTCTTCTCTCCCAGAGTGTCGCTGTGTGTTTCTGACTCACTGGTCTTCTCTTCCAGAGTGTCGCTGTGTGTTTCTGACTCACTGGTCTTCTCTCCCAGAGTGTCGCTGTGTGTTTCTGACTCACTGGTCTTCTCTTCCAGAGTGTTGCTGTGTGTGTCTGACTCACTGGTCTTCTCTTCCAGAGTGTTGCTGTGTGTGTCTGACTCACTGGTCTTCTCTTCCAGAGTGTTGCTGTGTGTGTCTGACTCACTGGTCTTCTCTTCCAGAGTGTTGCTGTGTGTTTCTGACTCACTGGTCTTCTCTTCCAGAGTGTTGCTGTGTGTGTCTGACTCACTGGTCTTCTCTCCCAGAGTGTCGCTGTGTGTTTCTGACTCACTGGTCTTCTCTCCCAGAGTGTCGCTGTGTGTTTCTGACTCACTGGTCTTCTCTCCCAGAGTGTCGCTGTGTGTTTCTGACTCACTGGTCTTCTCTTCCAGAGTGTTGCTGTGTGTTGCTGACTCACTGGTCTTCTCTTCCAGAGTGTTGCTGTGTGTGTCTGACTCACTGGTCTTCTCTCCCAGAGTGTTGCTGTGTGTTTCTGACTCACTGGTCTTCTCTTCCAGAGTGTTGCTGTGTGTTGCTGACTCACTGGTCTTCTCTTCCAGAGTGTTGCTGTGTGTGTCTGACTCACTGGTCTTCTCTCCCAGAGTGTTGCTGTGTGTGTCTGACTCACTGGTCTTCTCTCCCAGAGTGTCGCTGTGTGTTTCTGACTCACTGGTCTTCTCTCCCAGAGTGTCGCTGTGTGTTTCTGACTCACTGGTCTTCTCTTCCAGAGTGTCGCTGTGTGTTTCTGACTCACTGGTCTTCTCTCCCAGAGTGTCGCTGTGTGTTTCTGACTCACTGGTCTTCTCTCCCAGAGTGTCGCTGTGTGTTTCTGACTCACTGGTCTTCTCTCCCAGAGTGTCGCTGTGTGTGTCTGACTCACTGGTCTTCTCTTCCAGAGTGTCGCTGTGTGTTTCTGACTCACTGGTCTTCTCTCCCAGAGTGTTGCTGTGTGTGTCTGACTCACTGGTCTTCTCTCCCAGAGTGTTGCTGTGTGTTTCTGACTCACTGGTCTTCTCTTCCAGAGTGTCGCTGTGTGTGTCTGACTCACTGGTCTTCTCTTCCAGAGTGTCGCTGTGTGTGTCTGACTCACTGGTCTTCTCTTCCAGAGTGTCGCTGTGTGTGTCTGACTCACTGGTCTTCTCTTCCAGAGTGTCGCTGTGTGTTTCTGACTCACTGGTCTTCTCTCCCAGAGTGTCGCTGTGTGTTTCTGACTCACTGGTCTTCTCTCCCAGAGTGTTGCTGTGTGTGTCTGACTCACTGGTCTTCTCTTCCAGAGTGTCGCTGTGTGTTTCTGACTCACTGGTCTTCTCTTCCAGAGTGTCGCTGTGTGTTTCTGACTCACTGGTCTTCTCTCCCAGAGTGTCGCTGTGTGTTTCTGACTCACTGGTCTTCTCTCCCAGAGTGTTGCTGTGTGTGTCTGACTCACTGGTCTTCTCTTCCAGAGTGTCGCTGTGTGTTTCTGACTCACTGGTCTTCTCTTCCAGAGTGTCGCTGTGTGTTTCTGACTCACTGGTCTTCTCTCCCAGAGTGTTGCTGTGTGTGTCTGACTCACTGGTCTTCTCTCCCAGAGTGTCGCTGTGTGTGTCTGACTCACTGGTCTTCTCTCCCAGAGTGTCGCTGTGTGTCTGACTCACTGGTCTTCTCTCCCAGAGTGTTGCTGTGTGTTTCTGACTCACTGGTCTTCTCTCCCAGAGTGTCGCTGTGTGTTTCTGACTCACTGGTCTTCTCTCCCAGAGTGTCGCTGTGTGTTTCTGACTCACTGGTCTTCTCTCCCAGAGTGTCGCTGTGTGTTTCTGACTCACTGGTCTTCTCTCCCAGAGTGTTGCTGTGTGTCTGACTCACTGGTCTTCTCTCCCAGAGTGTCGCTGTGTGTTTCTGACTCACTGGTCTTCTCTCCCAGAGTGTTGCTGTGTGTGTCTGACTCACTGGTCTTCTCTCCCAGAGTGTTGCTGTGTGTGTCTGACTCACTGGTCTTCTCTCCCAGAGTGTCGCTGTGTGTGTCTGACTCACTGGTCTTCTCTCCCAGAGTGTTGCTGTGTGTCTGACTCACTGGTCTTCTCTTCCAGAGTGTTGCTGTGTGTGTCTGACTCACTGGTCTTCTCTTCCAGAGTGTTGCTGTGTGTCTGACTCACTGGTCTTCTCTCCCAGAGTGTTGCTGTGTGTTTCTGACTCACTGGTCTTCTCTTCCAGAGTGTTGCTGTGTGTCTGGAGAAAGGGAACTGCGTCATGGCATCATCAGCTCTCAAATGGCTCGAGGAGGAGTGTGAAATCCCACAGGTAAGCAATGCCTCCACAGCACTTATATGACTGGGACTTTTAAAGTACCTGTCCAGTGTTTACAGATTTCCATGAAATAATGAGTTATAATATGATTGGTCCCAGGTCTGTGTGTGCTCTTGTCAACTCTATTGTCATTGTCAAGCCATTTGGAATGACATTGAGTGACAGGGAGTTGGCACGATTGTACAAACAGAGTGGCACTCGGGCTATATGTCCCTCTCTTCGTTTACAGAACTTGGGAATCAAGTTGTCGTTGATCGTGAGTAAGAGGGACACGTACCACCCGTTCCTGCTCAACTTCAGCTGGAACCGTCTGCTGGAGAATATACAGACCTTCCTGGATCGCTTCCTGGAGGAACACCCATCGGACTTCCTGCTCCAGGTAGGGAGCTGAACCAGTGACTAGGGTTTGGGCAGTCTCCAGATTTTCATACCGTTCTTCTCTCATCCCTGGAGTTTTGGATTTACCGGTTTAGTACACAAGGGGACGCCAAAAAAAGCTCAAATGGGCTTCGATTATTAGAATGCTAACATCATGAGCACTAGTAATAGTGATTTTACATGGAGGCTGCTAGCAAAATATGCTAACGACGCAAACAAAAATAAATGAATTGCAAAGACATACACTACTGTTCGAAAGTTTTACAACACCTACTCATTCAAGGGTTTTTCTTTATTTTTTACTATTTTCTACATTGTAGAGTAATAGTGAAGACATTAAAACTATGAAAGAGTGTGCAAAGCTGTCATTAAGGTAAAGGGTGGCTATTTGAAGAATCGCAAATATAAAATATATTTTGATTTGTTTAACACTTTTTTTGGTTTTTACTTGATTCCATGTGTGTTATTTCATAGTTGTAATGTCTTCACTATTATTCTGCAATATAGAAAATAGTAAAAAATAAAGAAAAACCCTTTGAATGAGTAGATGTTGTAAACTTTTGACTGGTAGTATACACTATCCATTTCTCAATTGTCGCAATGTTTAAAAATCCTTATTTAACCTGTCTCCTCGCCTCAATCTTCACAGATTTTTGAAGTGGATGTAACGGGTGACATCAATAAGGGATCGGGGGGGGGGGGGTGCATCAAGCTGCCTGGGGGTGTACTGGTGCATCAAGCTGCCGGGGGGGTGTACTGGTGCATCAAGCTGCCGGGGGGGGGGGTGTACTGGTGCATCAACTACAGAAACGGGGAATAGGCTCCTGTCCTATGGGTCCTTCTGGCTCGTACAAGGCTTACTTACTTAGGGTTATAGGGTGCCTTTTGGGAAGGAACCCCTGTATAGTGTCTTTATTCTGCTTGTCCCCCTGTATTTCAGGCAGCCACTAAGGTGGTCAAGGCAGGCCAGGAGACAGGGGAGGATTCTGAGACTCGGGAGGCGTCATATACTACCAGCCAATCCTCTGAACACTCCAAACAGTAAGGACTGGTTCGGCACGTCTTTTATCTACTATAACGTAACGTATAACGTACTTTAACCCTGTATGCATAATCAAATCATTTGATTAGACTTCTTATTATTGGATTTTAATCAATTGAGTGTAGTATTTTTTTTTGTATTGTCTTCATCGTTAACTGTGCATTCTGAGTATTTCAGTCTTGTCGACTACGAGCCTGAATCAAATGAAGATGCTCAACAGAAGCATTATGGGAACAACCTCAAACTGTCATATATTTTCAGTTCAGAAATGATTTTTGAGGTGAAAATAATGTATGCTGCTTTTCCTACCAGGAATCAGGAGACCAGTGTCCTTATGAGGTGAGTGTTGTTGTACGTTACTTAGAATAAATGACCGTTGGGATAAAATAATAAAAACACTGAAGACTTATTTCAGCTAATGGAGAGGAGGAAGGTTACCTTCTGAAACATGGAAACTGTGAATACTGTATATTCGGAATGTATTCAGACCTCTTCACTTTTTCAAAAAACAATTACTTAACAGCCTTATTCTAAAATTGATTAAGTTAATTGTTTTCCTCGTCAATGTATACACAATACACATTAATGACAAAGGTGAAACTTTTTTAAATGTTTTTATTTTGCAAATGTATTAAAAGTTGTAAAAAATTAACTTTGCTAAATAAGTATTAAGACCCGTTGGAACCACCAAGACTCTTCCTAGAGCTGGCCGAACTGATCAACCGGCGAGGTGACCAAGATCCCGATGGTCATTCTGACAGAGTTCCTCTGAGTGGGAGAACCTTCCAGAAGGACAACCATCTCTGCAGCACCTCACCCAATCAGGCCCTTTATGGTAGAGTGGCAAGACGGAAGCCACTCCTCAGTAAAAAGGCACATCACAGCCTGCTTGGAGGCATCTAAAGTTTGTCTGGTCTGATAAAAGCAAGATTGAACTCTTTGGCCTGAATGCTAAGCATCACATCTGGAGGAAACCTGGCACCATCCCTACGGTGAAGCATGGTGGTGGCAGCATCATGCTGTGGGGATGTTTTTCAGCGACAGGGACTAGGAGACTAGCCAGTATCGAGGGAAAGCTGACCGGAGCAAAGTACAGAGAGATGCTTGATGAAAACCTGCTCCAGAGTGTTCAGGACCTCAGACTGGGGCGAGGGTTCACCTTCCAGCAGGACAACGACCCTAAGCACACAGCCAAGACAACGCAGTAGTGACTTCGGGACAAGTCTCTGAATGTCCTTGAGTGGCCCAGCCAGAGCCCGGACTTGAACCCGATCGAACATCTCTGGAGAGACCTGAAAATAGCTGTGCAGCGACGCTCCCCATCCAACCTGACAGAGCTTGAGAGGATCTGCAGAGAAGAATGGGAGAAACTCCCCAAATACAGGTGTGTCAAGCTTGTACTGAGTAAAGGGTCTGAATGCCTTTTTACATTTTTAATACATTTAACCTGTTTTTGCTTTGTCATTATGGGGTATTGTGATGTCATTATGGGGTATTGTGATGTCATTATGGGGTATTGTGATGTCATTATGGGGTATTGTGATGTCATTATGGGGTATTGTGATGTCATTATGAGGTATTGTGTATAGATTGATGAGGGGGGGGAAAACTAATTTAATACATTTTACAATAAGGCTGTTACGTAACAAAATATAGAAAAGGTCAAGGGGTAGAAACTTAACTTTCTGACTTGGGCGGTGGTCAAAAGTTGTGCTCACTCATCCTCAAGTCAAACCACGTTCATTTTGACCAGGGGATTATGGGGGATTATGACCTTGCTAGTAGGTCAATGTCTGCTTCCGGGGCGTCGTTTATAACTGATGTCTGCGCACACACACACAATGATTTATTAACTTGCCGCCCACCACACATACTCATGTTTCCTGTTTATAAATCAGACCTGTCAGAGAACTGCACGTGTGAACGAGCGTCATAACTCTGCCTGAAAACACCCTTCAGTCACCTTTTTATGGTGACGATAACACTCTTATTTTCTGTACACTTTGGAAGTATTGGAATTAGGCCCAGACAGTATATCTAAAGGAAATAGCCATTTCGAAATCAAATGTCTTTGGGAGGTGTTGTCAGAAATGTTTTCTGTTGCGCTGACATTTGTTGATTCTGAAAGACACAAACAAATGCAAATTGTTGTGGAGCTGTAAACAGATCGGGGGTGGGGGGGGGTTTCAATAATATTTTGTGTTTACTTTCTCCCGACCCTAAATATGCTGCCCTGCCCACAAAATTCAGAAATATTGTCTACTTGAACACAAGGAAAACTACAGTAGGCCTCTTTACAATGGTAACCTGTTAAGTTCTACTGTATGTTATAAGCCACGCAGCCTGTCCTCTGCATGGAGCAAACACTTAAAATGTATATTAACCTATCTAATAGGCCCGATTTTAAAATGAGATGCTAATTTGTTGTATGGCTACATGGGGAATATGAACTCATCATGGCCAGAAAATATGAAATGTTTATGATATATGTATTATGTTTATAAATGAAATATTGTCTACGCCAGACATTACAGTTATTCAGACCTAGCCAACAGTCGTCAATTGGAAAAGGTGAACCGTTTGTCAGTTCTACCGTTTTAAACTGGGCTTCGGATCGTGTAGAGCAAAATTAGGCTGCTTGAAATGGCTTCTCTATTTACCACTGTGAAGTGGGTCCGTTTTTTAAATGAGAGATGAGACGAATGGTAAGCCCTATCCATCGTTCTTGGTCTATAGGCTATTTTCACCAGTGTGAAACCATCGCAGAATAAATTCATTTTCTGACTGGTGGTCATGGAAACTCAATAAATCATGGAAAATAGATGTGTTTTTCTAATTATTTTACAATGCAAAGATACATCGATTTTTCACTTTTCTCACTAACAGCAAATGATTGCATCTTGTTATATTTGGTTACATATTCTTTCAAGGCTACTTTTTGAAATGCTAGATTTCAAACACAAACTGTGTGCATGGTCTGAAGTTTGTGGGAGGACAAGCACATTTCTAACGTGAAGTTCTGTCTTTATAAACTTTTGCTTGAGCTGGTGAACTCATATTTTGGGGTATATTTTGCAACGCTTATAAACGAGGCCCCCCATGTGCGAGCGTGGTCAAACCTCATGTGGTCATTAAGCTGGCTGTGGGCCCTGGTCAAAAGGAGCGGGCCCTGGTCAAAAGGAGATGGCTGCGGGCCCTGGTCAAAAGGAGATGGCTGCGGGCCCTGGTCAAAAGGAGATGGCTGAGGGCCCTGGTCAAAAGGAGATGGCTGAGGGCCCTGGTCAAAAGGAGATGGCTGCGGGCCCTGGTCAAAAGGAGATGGCTGCGGGCCCTGGTCAAAAGGAGTGGGCTGCATAAGGAAATAGGGTGCCATTTAGGAAGCATCATTTAGGAAGCATCATTGTCTAATGATATATTGCATTTCTCCTCAGACCCAAGAAGAAGCTGCTATCAACAAGGAATATTCATCCCTGGAAACCAGAGTCTGGCAAGAAGCCTGCACTCACTTTTATGAGACAACGGGGTATGGTCTACCACTCTCTCTTCCAGTATGTACAGTATATTTAACATCTTGGGGGATTTTTAATGCTCTTTGTTCCGTCACAGTAATTCTCCATTGCTCTTGAGAAAGAACATGGTTATAATGCCAAGTGGAAGAACTAGCTACATGTTGTACATGTAAAATGTACAATCTATTTATCATGCTGTTTGTCCCTGTAAAGTTGGCTTTAAATGCTCATGTTCTATAATAGTTACACAACCACAAGAAACTGTGTGTTCGCATGGTCTGACGTTTGTGGGAGGACAAGCACATTTCTAACGTGAAGTTCTGTCTTTATAAACTTTTGCTTGAGCTGGTGAACTCATGTTTTGGGGTATATTTTGCAACGCTTATAAACAAGGCCCTCATGTGCCAGCGTGGTCAAACCTCATGTGGTCATTAAGCTAGCTGTGGGCCCTGGTCAAAAGGAGCGGGCTGCGGGCCCTGGTCAAAAGGAGCGGGCTGCGGGCCCTGGTCAAAAGGAGATGGCTGTGGGCCCTGGTCAAAAGGAGCGGGCTGTGGGCCCTGGTCAAAAGGAGCGGGCTGTGGGCCCTGGTCAAAAGGAGCATGTTCTATAATAGTTACACAATGTCTAATTACTATCTATCCAGATGTAATATGTAGCAAATTACTTTATTCTTTCTATGTAATAACTGGGGGGGACAAAAATGCCATGTATGTCAAATGTATAAAAGACGAAAACAAGTTTATTTTTGTCCTCCTGGAGGGTGGATGGACCCAAAAATAAAACCATAAAAAAGAGAAGTTGACTCTCTCTGTCTCTCTCTGTCTCTCTCTGTCTCTCTCTGTCTCTCTCTGTCTCTCTCTGTCTCTCTCTGTCTCTCTCTGTCTCTCTCTGTCTCTCTCTGTCTCTCTCTGTCTCTCTCTGTCTCTCTCTGTCTCTCTCTGTCTCTCTCTGTCTCTCTCTGTCTCTCTCTGTCTCTCTCTGTCTCTCTCTGTCTCTCTCTGTCTCTCTCTGTCTCTCTCTGTCTCTCTCTGTCTCTCTCTGTCTCTCTCTGTCTCTGTCTCTGTCTCTGTCTCTGTCTCTGTCTCTGTCTCTCGCTCTCTGTCTCTGTCTCTGTCTCTCTCTGTCTCTCGCTCTCTGTCTCTCTCTGTCTCTCGCTCTCTGTCTCTCTATCTCTCTCATATGCTGTTTGTCCATGCAGTGTCGACGAGGTTGACCTACCGAAGAGCCTCGTCTGAGACGACCCTGAACACCACCACTCTTAGCAACACGACTCTGAACACCAATACAACCAGGAAGACTCATGGCGTAGGTCAACTAGAGCACTGTTTCCCTGATGGGGGCACACTTTAGTCATTTATACAATTAAATGTTCCAAAAATATATGCATACATGTTTTATATATATTCGTTCTAATGGCGTACAACAGTTGAATTAAGCTCATGAGGCGTTTAGAAGTTATTTTCCTCAAGTATCAACGGCTATTGTTCATTTTTAAAAAGTCCAAAATGGATGTACCAACCCCCAGATTGCCCCTATTTCCTGTGTAGAGATGGCCGTGGGATCTGGACCTGGCGCTGAAGGCGGGAGTGAAGCGTCACGGGGAGGGGAAATGGTCACGTATCCTCCAGGGACACGACTTCCATGGTCGCACAGGGGTTCAACTCAAAGACCGCTGGAGGGTCCTCAAGAAGGCGCATAAAGTCAACTCCCCCTAAGGCTGTGTCTCAAATGGTATCTTATTCCCTAAGAAGTGCACTACTTTTGACCAGAGCCCTATGGGAACTCCTGAATAGAAAAAAGGGTGCAGTTTGGGACGTGACCTTGGGACTAAGTTTAGTCTGTGGATTCCAGGGTTTATATACAGTACTCTGTTAGTAATATTGCCTAGTTTTAATAAATAGTGTTAAAGTTCAAGCCCCTTGGTTTTCTCTTTTAAGCTCTGTTTTAGTACCGCTCACTGTACAGTTTTATATAATTGTAAATAGTTTATGCTTTTGGGTCCTTGTATTTCCAGAGTTGCTGTGTGTGTGAGTGAGAGAGTAAGTTTAACTAAGGCTGTGATTCAATCCGATGGAGGCGATTTCCCATTGAGTGGAAATATGCCGGGTTTACCATGACTCTCCATAAACAAACAGGAGAACATTTAAAAAAGCTGCATTGTCTACAACCTGCAACTGGATTGAATCCCGGCCTTTCTTAACACAAGGCTTCAATGCCGTTAACCGATAACTACCAGTAGCTGGCGTGATATTACTACCAGTGACCAGCAGAGGGAGCTACATATCCTTCTGTGGACAATAGCAGCTGAACTTAAACTTGTATATTAATCATTTTTTTAGAAAATCATTTATCCTTCTAGTTATCAATGGCTAAAGAAACAAAGATTAGAACCATCTGAACAAATTGGTCAAACATTTATAAAAAATTATTTCATTGTGTTTATTTTATTTATTTTTACAGTGTATTTATTTCTGCAATATTAACAGGGATGATACAAAAGCAGAATTGTCTATTGTGAAGTAGTCCTCTCTCATTTTGGAATGTCATATCTTGTCTGTACATAGAAAGGAGATACTCAAATGTTTTCTTTAAAATATTCTGTTAAATAAAGCTCACTTTGATTTGGTGTGTGATTTTTGACTGTTTTAAGTACGAATATATCTTGTTGAGGCTGCGTCTGAAAAGTCACCCTATTCCCTACAGAGTTAGCACAACTTTTAACCAGAGCTCAAAGGGCCCTAGTCTCGTTCACTAGAGCCACTGTGAGAAGCCTGGGTGTCTGAGGCGTTCTAAACTGGTTGCAACACAACCGACAATGGACTAATACAGACAGGGTTGGCTTACATTGTTGACAACAGCTAAACTATATTTCAGCACCAAATGTTTATTGAAAACATAAATACATTTGCACACTGAGCACTTGTATCTCAAATATATCGTTAGATTTGTTAGTTAGCTAGCTAATTTGTGCCATATTAGCATTGACATGAAATCAGTCAAAATACCTGGTATCAAGAACAAGGTCAAATTACATTAAGTAAAGTAGCGCTTAAGTATTTTGTGGTAATAGAAGTTTAAAAAGTTTCACTTTGCTATTTAAACCAGCTGTTAAATTTAGTAAAAGTTCAATAATAGGTCTGATTACTTTAATATAGTACTATATCAACCTTTTTACTTTGGGTTGTGGGGCAGTTAGATCACACATTTCATCAGACATAACTACACTTCAATACACTCAAACAACTACACTTCAATACACTCCTACTACACTACCACAGTATAAAATAACTGTAATAATAGACTACAGAAGACAAGGAGGCATTGTTGAAGTTTTAAATAAATACACTTTTGTGACAATGTATTTGGACAAAGTCCTCTCTGGGCTAGAGAAGGATCGGTGGGAAGAGGGCCCCACTGGCTCAAGTTAACTGAGCAATAGCATACATAGGGGAACTATGAAATCCATTGAATGTTTTGCCTGATTCCGTTATGTTTTTTTCCCCAAAAATATTTTCTCCTTTTAGTTTTTTCAGATTTTATTTTAATTGTTTTTAGGATTTTCGCTCTCAAACTTTATTATTTATTTTTAACATTTGATGTTCTATAGGACACGTCTTATTATTGTTGTGTGTAGTTACCCAGTGTGCACCAGCAGGAGACGGTTGTTTGGTTAGCAATGCTTCTGTAGCGCTCATGTGATTACAGAGTTTGCAAAACAAATTACCATTGAATTGATGCAAATAACCATGATATCTTTCTGCCAGGTAGCATAGGGTACTTTGTAGTTTACATTTTCATTTTGAGAAGGTTTTTTAGGATAGCCTTTCCATCTCTACCAAGAGACATCGTCATTAGCATCATCGTTAACGACTACACAAAGTAGAGACACACACAGACAGGGATAGTCCGTTGCTGTTTCAGAACGTTACAGGAAAGTAGGAATCGCTGACTGACTGAACTGACTACCCTAATTTGAATTAAAATGTCTAAACTACAGTTGTTGCGTGTGAAACCTGAAATAAGTTTTCACACGCAAAAATGTTTTAATTATAAACAGAAATACGTTTTCCCCGATTAGCCTACGTATCAGATTAATCTACTGTGTTGTTAGGGGTGTGACAACCTTGCTATACTCGTAATCGTACACGTACATTGTTAGTTGATACTCGGGATTGGAAAAACACGTGTTTTATTATGCCTAAATAGATAGCTTTCTCCCTGCAGGATTATAGTCCCAAAAAGTTGCAGATTAGGAGCAGCCTGGCAGACAAGTTTGGTATTTTATTAGGATCCCCATTAGCTGTTGCAAAAGCAGCAGCTACTCTTCCTGGGGGTCCACACAAAACATGAAACATAATACAGAACATCAATAGACAAGAACAGCTCAAGGACAGAACTACCTACGCTACAGTTCAAAAGTTTGGGGTCGCTTAGAAATGTCTTTGTTTTTGAAAGAAAAGCTCATTGTTTGTCCATTTAAAATAACATCAAATTGATCAGAAATACAGTGTAGACGTTGTTCATGTTGTAAATGACTGTTGTAGCTGGAAATGGCAGATTTTTTTATGGAATATCTACATCGGTGTACAGAGGCCATTATCAGCAACCATCACTCCTGTGTTCCAATGGCACGTTGTGTTAGCTAATCCAAGTTTATCATTTTAAAAGGCTAATTGATCATTAGAAAACCCTTTTGCAATTATGTTAGCACAGCTGAAAACTGTTGTTCTGATTAAAGAAGCAATAAAACTGGCCTTCTTTAGTCTAGTTGAGTATCTGGAGCATCAACATTTGTGGGTTCGATTACAGGCTCAAAATGGCCAGAAACAAATAACTTTCTTCTGAAACTCTTCAGTCTAGTCTTGTTCTGAGAAATGAAGGCTATTCCATGTGAGAAATTGCCAAGAACCTGAAGATCTCGTACAACGCTGTGTACAACTCCCTTCACAGAACAGCGCAAAATGGCATGAGAGGATCTGCAGAGAACAATGGGAGAAACTTCCCAAATACAGGTGTGCCAAGCTTGTAGCGTCATACTCAAGAAGACTCGAGCTGTAATCGCTGCCAAAAGTGCTTCAACAAAGTACTGAGTAAAGGGACTGAATACTTATGTAAATGTGATATTTCAGTTTAAATTGTTTTATACATTTGCTAAAATGTCTAAACCTGTTTTTGCTTTGTCATTATGAATTAAATGAATCATGTAACAATTAATTAAGTAGTAATCTGGGGCACCACGGGAAAAGTTTATTTAACGAGTTACCGTTTCCCGAATTAACTCAAAAATATCAGAATATCTCGATAAACCATCCATCATTTGCTCCTATTTCAGTCCCATTCTGAACGTCATAATATCCTATAAATCTGCATGAACCCAAGTCTCCGTGATGAATCAGCGATACACAAATTGTCATAATTATTTATTTACTAACTAATGAAATAATCGCACAGAAATACATCAACAAACACACACAGGATAGATTATACAGTGAGTATTAACATGATGCACTGAAAAGTCCCTAGTGGACTAACCCGATATTACGGCTTGTTACACAATGAAAAGGGGGGGGGGGACAGAGGAATTCAACTATCATACATCCAGTTGAAGTCGGAAGTTCACAAACACCTCAGCCAAATACATTTAAACTCAGTTTTTCACAATTCCTGACATTTAATCCTAGTAAAAATGCCCTGTCTTAGGTCAGTTAGGATCACCACTTTATTTTAAGAATGTGAAATGTCAGAATAATAGTAGAGAATGATTTATTTCAGCTTTTATTTCTTTCATCACATTCCCAGTGGGTTAGAAGTTTACATACACTCAATTAGTATTTGGTAGCATTGCCTTTAAATTGTTTAACTTGGGTCAAACGTTTTGGGTAGCCTTCCACAAGCTTCCCACAATAAGTTGGGTGAATTTTGTCCCATTCCTCCTGACAGAGCTGGTGTAACTGAGTCAGGTTTGTAGGCCTCCTTGCTCGGACACGCTTCATCAGTTCTGCCCACAAATTTTCTATGGGATTGAGGTCAGGGCTTTGTGATGCCCACTCCAATACCTTGACTTTGTTGTCCTGAAGCCATTTTGCTACAACTTTGGAAGTATGCTTGGGGTCATTGTCCATTTGTAAGAATGTTGAGGGAATTCATGTCATAATAGGGCCTTTCGAATGTTGAGGAAATGAATGTCACAATAGGGCCTTTAGAATGTTGAGGAAATGAATGTCACAATAGGGTCTTTAGAATGTTGAGAAAATCCAATGAGTTGGATGACAAAAAGAAATACAAAAATCTTAATAGTTAAAAAATATATCAAAAAGTTGTATACAACCAAATTAATCCAGACCGGTCTACGCGTTTTAAAGTTTGAATCACTTTTCTAGCTTAAGAGGAGTAGCGTTCCAAATGATAACTATAATGAGTAGGAAAAACACGACATGACCAGAAGTATGTGGACACCTGCTCGTCGAACATCTCATTCCAAAATCATGGGCATTAATATGGAGTTGGTCCCCACTTTGCTGTTATAACAGTCTCCACTCTTCTGGGAAGGCTTTCCACTAGATGTTGGAACATTGCTGCGGGGACTTGCTTCCATTCAGCCATAATAGAATATATGAGGTTGGGCACTGATGTTGGCCGATTAGGCCTGGCTCGCAGTCAACGTTCCAATTCATCCCAAAGGTTTTTGATGGGGTTGAGGTCAGGGCTCTGTGCAGGCCAGTCAAGTTCTTCCACAACGATCTCGACAAACCATTTCTGTATGAACCTAGCTTTGTGCATGAGGCATTGTCATGCTGAAACAGGAAAGGGCCTTCATCAAACTGTTGCCACAAAGTTGGAAGCACAGAATTGTCTAGAATGTCATTGTATGCTGTAGCGTCAAGATTTCCCTTCACTGGAACTAAGGGTCCGGAACCATGAAAACCAGCCCCAGACCATTATTCCTTCTCCACCAAACTTTACAGGTGTCACTATTCATTCGGGCAGGTAGCATTCTCCTGGCATCCGCCAAACCCAGATTCGTCCGTCGGACTGCAAGATGGTGAAGTGTGATTTATCACTCCAGAGAACGCGTTTCCACGGTTCCAGAGTCCAATGGCGGCGAGCTTTACACAACTCCAGGTGACGCTTGGCATTGTTCATTGTGATCTTAGGCTTGTGTGCAGCTGCTCGGCCATGGAAACCCATTTCATGAAGCTCCCGACGAACAGTTATTGTGCTGACGTTGCTTCCAGAGGCAGTTTGGAACTCAGTAGTGAGTGTTCCAACCGAAGACAAACAATTTTTACACGCACTCAGCGGTCCCTTTCTGTGAGCTTGTGTGGCCTACCACTTTGCGGTTGGGCCGTTGTTGCTCCTAGACATTTCCCCTTCACAATAACAGCACTTACAGTTGACCGGGTCAGCTCTAGCAGGGCAGACATTTGAAAACTGACTTGTTGGGAAGGTGGCATCGTATGACGGTGCCACGTTGAAAGTCACTGAGCTCTTTAGTATGGGTCATTCTACTGCCAATGTTTGTCCATGGAGATTGCATGGCAGTGTGCTCGATTTTATACACTTGTCAGCAACGGGTGTGGCTGAAATAGCCGAATCCACTCATTTGAAAGGTTATCCACACACTTTTGGCCATGTAGTGTATGTTGAAGATTTAAAGTGGGGACTCTTGCTTCGCAAGCCACACTAACTACCTGAAATGAGCCACGTACAGTTCCTCACATGGCAGCTCCTTGTCATTGTTGCTAGCTATTTGACCGTTCACGATCATGACACACTGCCTTCTTCCCCATCTATGGGCACACATCATGTTCGTGCCGTTGTCAGCCAACCTGTCTATATAATGAACAGGATGCCAGTTGGGACTGGGGGTTTGCTGTGTGTTTATATGAAGAGGAAGCTGTGGACGTGAGGACAGGAGCAGTGTGCTGTTCTCTGGACCTTCTTCCATGTTCCTCGACAGCGAGAGTTCCCCACAGCCTGCCAATGGAGCAGCTCCTCACTGCAACACACACAGGACGCAGGTTAGCCTTTTCTCAATATGGGGGCGCTGTTTTCACTTTGTAAAAATTCGTTCCCAAATTAAACTGCCTCATACTCAATTCTTGCTCGTACAATATGCATATTATTATTACTATTGGATAGAAAACACTCTCTAGTTTCTAAAACCGTTTGAATTATATCTGTGAGTAAAACAGAACTCAAGTTGGAGCAAACTTCCTGTCAGGAAGTGAGAAATCTGAAATCAGGCAATCTGTTCCAGGGTCAGTTTATTAATTTGCATGTATTCTATTGGTCGACATGCACTGCATACGCCTTCCCCTAGATGTCAGCAAGCAGTGAGAATTGGAATGGAGTTGCTAGGCAGATCTGAGGCCATATAAATGGTCTTGGAACGTGGGGTGCACTCTTTTCAACGTTCGCCATGACGCGAGACAGACCTCAGGATGGCATTCTGGAAAGCTCTCGTTATAGGCCTTAGATATATCCGGCTCTGATTTTATTCGATATAGGTGTTAAAAACGTCATAATGTAGTTATTTTAAACCGAGTTATATCATTTTATATCAGTATATTGCGATTTTCTGAATTTTCTTTGTGCTGCGCAATTGGAGTTGGACACGTCTGGGCCACATAGCTAATGTTTGCTGCTAATTCCTAAGCTGAAGACTACATTCTACAGCCGGAGCAACGATTATTCTGGACAAAGGACAACTTGCTCAAGATTCTGATGGAAGCTCATCAAAAAGTAAGAACTATTTATGATGTTAATTCGTTGTTCTGTTGAAAAATGTAAAACTACTATTCCGCCATTAATTTCGGTGCGGTCTCGCTTTAACGCACACTGTATGTCGTAGTAACGTTAATTTTAAAAATCTAACACAGCGGTTGCATTAAGAACTAATGTATCTTTCATTTGCTGTCCAACCTGTATTTTCTAGTCAAGTTTATGATTAGTTATTGATTAGATTAGGTGCCTCTCCCAAGATTTCTCCCGACATTTTCTTTGCAGCTTGGCTACTATTCTCATTGTATAACCACGATTTGTGCCGCTAAATATGCACATTTTCGAACAAACTCTATATGTATTGTGTAATATGATGTTATAGGACTGTCATCTGAAGAAGTAAGAGAAGGTTAGTGAAAAAATTAATATATTTTGCTGGTTTATTCGTTATCGCTATTGTTGGCTTGAATCAATGCTGTTGTGTGGTTGGCTATTGTAGTAAGCTAATATAATGCTATATTGTGTTTTCGCTGTAAAACACTTAAAAAATCTGAAATATTGGCTGGATTCACAAGATCTTTGTCTTTCATTTGCTGTACGCTGTGTATTTTTCATAAATGTTTTATGATGAGTATTTAGGTAATTCACGTTGCTCTCTGTAGTTATTCTAGTTGCTTTGGTGAGAGTTGTGATGGTGGCTGCAATGTAAAACTATGATTTATACCTGAAATATGCACATGTTTCGAACAAAACATATGCTATACAATAAATATGTTATCAGACTGTCATCTGATGAAGTTGTTTCTTGGTTAGTGACTATTTATATCTTTATTTGGTCGAATTTGTGATAGCTACCTATGCAGTAAAAAAATGGTGGGAAAAAAAAGTTGTGTCTTTTGCTATCGTGGTTAGCTAATAGAAATACATATTGTGTCTTCCCTGTAAAACATTTTAAAAATCAGAAATGATGGCTGGATTCACAAGATGTGTATCTTTCATCTGGTGTCTTGGACTTGTGATTTCATGATATTTAGATGCTAGTATTTACTTGTGGCGCTATGCTAGGCTATGCTAGTCAGCTTTTTTACTGATGAGGGTGCTCCCGGATCCGGGATTGTGTGCAAGTAGAAGTTAATATGGCTCACAGGCTGCCAATGGAGCAGCTCCCCACAGACCGTAGGTTAGTATGGCTCACAGCCTGCCAATGGAGCAGCTCCCCACAGACCGTAGGTTAGTATGGCTCACAGCCTGCCAATGGAGCAGCTCCCCACAGACCGTAGGTTAGTATGGCTCACAGGCTGCCAATGGAGCAGCTCCTCACAGACCGTAGGTTAGTATGGCTCACAGCCTGCCAATGGAGCAGCTCCCCACAGACCGTAGGTTAGTATGGCTCACAGGCTGCCAATGGAGCAGCTCCCCACAGACCGTAGGTTAGTATGGCTCACAGCCTGCCAATGGAGCAGCTCCCCACAGACCGTAGGTTAGTATGGCTCACAGCCTGCCAATGGAGCAGCTCCCCACAGACCGTAGGTTAGTATGGCTCACAGCCTGCCAATGGAGCAGCTCCCCACAGACCGTAGGTTAGTATGGCTCACAGCCTGCCAATGGAGCAGCTCCCCACAGACCGTAGGTTAGTATGGCTCACAGCCTGCCAATGGAGCAGCTCCCCACAGACCGTAGGTTAGTATGGCTCACAGCCTGCAAATGGAGCCGCTCCGCCCAGACCGTAGGTTAGTATGGCTCACAGCCTGCCAATGGAGCAGCTCCCCACAGACCGTAGGTTAGTATGGCTCACAGCCTGCCATTGGAGCAGCTCCCCACAGACCGTAGGTTAGTATGGCTCACAGCCTGCCAATGGAGCAGCTCCCCACAGACCGTAGGTTAGTATGGCTCACAGCCTGCCAATGGAGCAGCTCCCCACAGACCGTAGGTTAGTATGGCTCACAGCCTGCCAATGGAGCAGCTCCCCACAGACCGTAGGTTAGTATGGCTCACAGCCTGCCAATGGAGCAGCTCCCCACAGACCGTAGGTTAGTATGGCTCACAGCCTGCCAATGGAGCAGCTCCCCACAGACCGTAGGTTAGTATGGCTCACAGCCTGCCAATGGAGCAGCTCCCCACAGACCGTAGGTTAGTATGGCTCACAGCCTGCCAATGGAGCAGCTCCCCACAGACCGTAGGTTAGTATGGCTCACAGCCTGCCAATGGAGCAGCTCCCCACAGACCGTAGGTTAGTATGGCTCACAGCCTGCCAATGGAGCAGCTCCCCACAGACCGTAGGTTAGTATGGCTCACAGCCTGCCAATGGAGCAGCTCCCCACAGACCGTAGGTTAGTATGGCTCACAGCCTGCCAATGGAGCAGCTCCCCACAGACCGTAGGTTAGTATGGCTCACAGCCTGCCAATGGAGCAGCTCCCCACAGACCGTAGGTTAGTATGGCTCACAGCCTGCCAATGGAGCAGCTCCCCACAGACCGTAGGTTAGTATGGCTCACAGCCTGCCAATGGAGCAGCTCCCCACAGACCGTAGGTTAGTATGGCTCACAGCCTGCCAATGGAGCAGCTCCCCACAGACCGTAGGTTAGTATGGCTCACAGCCTGCCAATGGAGCAGCTCCCCACAGACCGTAGGTTAGTATGGCTCACAGCCTGCCAATGGAGCAGCTCCCCACAGACCGTAGGTTAGAAACCCTTGTTTCCATTTTCCCGCAGCGAAACTTTTCTCGATACTTGGGTCAGTACTTCCCACAAAGCTAATAGTAATGGATTGGTGGAGACAGACAGTGATACAGGAAGATACCTGGAAATACCACTGTTCTGAAAGGTCATTCTAACAGGTGAGGGAGGGGGTCACAAAGAGAACACTGTGATGATCACACAACTACCGTGCGTCCGTGTGTGAAACCTTTCTCGCGCGAACATGTTTTTTAAAAATGTTAAAACAGAAATGTTTTCGATTCAGCTTGTACTCCTGTGAAATCATTTTGAACGTGGATTTCTCATTTCCTCAATAATATGCCTTTTTACAATAACAAATCAACTTAGATCCTTTCCAGGGGCTTGGACATCAACGCTGCCTCACACTACACAATCTGCACTACATTGGGCCATTCTGGCTTGAACATTGCTTACTTTACTGTCTGTATAAGAACAAATGACTTTAAAATGATCCCTCCCGTGACCCGTACCTGTCGGATTCTTGCCCGTCTCCCTGGCAGCTGCCGCTATGGTTACGCACGGCGGGTGGTCGGCACGCCACACACACCACGTAACCCTCCCGTAGATACTGCATCCAGTGGGTGTGTGGTCGCTTCTCCACCCTACAGTGAGGAGTCAGAGACTCCATCTTATACTCCATACAGAACCTGACAGAGGGGACGGAGGAAGGGGACAGGCAGAGGGTTTTGAAATATCATATGTGACATTTCACACTATAACTTCGTCCCAAATGGCACTAGATTTGACCAGGGCCCATAGGTAACAAGGTGCCATTTTGAGACGCAGACAAAGTTATTTCATTGAATAGTGATGGCTTGAATTAAAGGGGTGCCCGAGGCGGGGGGTGCTGACTGGACCTTCACATAATAAGCCAAGACCTCCCCCATAAGTGTTGACATACTGGTAGGTCTGCAGTAAATGGATATCAACTTTGATCTAGTGCACTATATATAGTCCCAAAGGATCAATGGGTATGTGTAATAGGAATTTTCCTAGGTTGGGTCATCAGTATGATTGGGTCCCTAATGGCACCCTATTCCCTACGTAGTGCACTACTTGGGACCACACGTCATGGGCCCTGGTCAAAAGTAGTGCACTATGTAGGGAATAGGGTTCTATAGGGCCCTGGTCTAAAGTAGTGCACTATATAGGGAATAGGGTTCTATTTGGGATGCGGCCTGGGTGTGTCTGTGGTTGCTGTGCGTTCAGAGCACCTTGGCCTTTGTTATCCACATCCTTTGTACATGTGACGTTATTCATGTTTCATAGCTGCTAAATACTAGTGTTATATTTCAAAGGGTTTCGTTTAGGATCTTAAATCTGCCGCCAGGGGTGTGTGTGTGTGTGTGTGTGTGTGTGTGTGTGTGTGTGTGTGTGTGTGTGTGTGTGTGTGTGTGTGTGTGTGTGTGTGTGTGTGTGTGTGTGTCAGCTTCATATCCAGGTGGGTAAACACTGTTGTTCCTGTATATGATGGGTACGAGGGCAAAAGCTTATGTTTCCACTCGGAAAAACGGTGGAAACCTTTTGAACTAAACAGTAGGCAGGTGGAATCAAAAAAAGAGCATTATAAGACTTGATATAAGTGTTCATAACACTAAGTATCTAAGTATTCATGACGCAGCATACCCAGGGTCCAGAGGTGTGATGTCATGCTGTCTTCTTCCTTTACCAAACAGATCCATGGTGGTGATGAAACCTGGACCTGGAGAGAGACCATGTCAACACCACAACTAGACCCTCACAGTCCCCATGTCATAACCACAACTAGACCCTCACAGTCCCCATGTCATAACCACAACTAGACCCTCACAGTCCCCATGTCAACACCACAACTAGACCCTCACAGTCCCCATGTCATAACCACAACTAGACCCTCACAGTCCCCATGTCATAACCACAGCTAGACCCTCACAGTCCCCATGTCATAACCACAACTAGACCATCACAGTCCCCATGTCAACACCACAAGTAGACCCTCACAGTCCCCATGTCAACACCACAACTAGACCCTCACAGTCCCCATGTCAACACCACAACTAGGCCCTCACAGTCCCCATGTCAACACCACAACTAGACCCTCACAGTCCCCATGTCAACACCACAACTAGACCCTCACAGTCCCCATGTCATAACCACAACTAGGCCCTCACAGTCCCCATGTCAACACCACAACTAGACCCTCACAGTCCCCATGTCAACACCACAACTAGACCCTCACAGTGCCCATGTCATAACCACAACTAGACCCTCACAGTCCCCATGTCAACACCACAACTAGACCCTCACAGTCCCCATGTGTGTGTGTGTGTGTGTGTGTGTGTGTGTGTGTGTGTGTGTGTGTGTGTGTGTGTGTGTGTGTGTGTGTGTGTGTGTGTGTGTGTGTGTGTGTGTGTGTGTGTTACCAGTATTCTGAGTGCAGACCTCTCCCTGGTGTGACTGGTAGTCCATGCAGCCTGCCTGCTCCTCCAGACTGGGACAGGGCTCTCCATTGTTCTTGGGCTCCTGCACAATGTGGCGCTGCCTTGAAAGATTGATGGATTTTGGGTAAAAAAATAAATAATAATTGTATCCTTTAAAACATTTCAAAATGAAGACAAAACCACACTAACACATAAAACACAGGAATCACCTGTTCCTCATGGACCGCTGGCAGGGCTGGGCACAACCGCTCCAGTGACTCCACTCGGTCACCACACACGACTGGGCTGGACAAAGAGACAACATAGACACACTGGTCACTCCCCAATGATGCCCTATTCCCTATGTAGTGCACTACTTTAGACCAGGACCCTATGGCACCCTATTCCCTATGTAGTGCACTACTTTAGACCAGGACCCTATGGCACCCTATTCCCTATGTAGTGCACTACTTTAGACCAGGACCCTATGGCACCCTATTCCCTATGTAGTGCACTACTTTAGACCAGGACCCTATGGCACCCTATTCCCTATGTAGTGCACTACTTTAGACCAGGACCCTATGGCACCCTATTCCCTATGTAGTGCACTACTTTAGACCAGGACCCTATGGCACCCTATTCCCTATGTAGTGCACTACTTTAGACCAGGACCCTATGGCACCCTATTCCCTATGTAGTGCACTACTTTAGACCACTCCTTCTTCACTCCTGGATCTGCAGATTGGCTGGGTGTGCAGCAGTGGAGGCTCCTCAGAGAAGGAAGGAGAGGACCATCCTCCTCAGTGAATTTCATACAAATAAAAATAGTAAAACATTTAAAATATTATCCTTTTTAGATAGAATTATACTAAATATAATCACGTCACCAAATAACTGATTAAAACACACTGTTTTGCAATGAAGGTCTACAGTAGCCTCAACAGCACTCTGTAGGGTAGCACCATGGTGCAGCCGGAGGACAGCTAGCTTCCGTCCTCCTCTGTGTACATTGACTTCAATACAAAACCTAGGAGGCTCATGGTTCTCACTCACTTCCATAGACTTACACAGTAATTATGACAACTTCCGGAAGACGTCCTCCAACCTATCAGAGCTCTTGTAGCATGAACTGACATGTTGCCCACCCAATCAAAGGATCAGATAATAAATCTATTACTGAAAGCATAAGCTACAGCTAGCTAGCACTGCAGTGCATAAAATGTAGTGAGTAGTTGACTCAAAGATAGAGAAAGACAATAGTTGAACAGTTTTGAACAAACTTACTAAACTATCCCTGTTTGACGACCAGGGGTCTATAACTGACTAAACTATCCCTGTTTGACGAACAGGGGTCTATAACTGACTAAACTATCCCTGTTTGACGACCAGGGGTTTATAACTCACTAAACTATCCCTGTTTGACGACCAGGGGTCTATAACTGACTAAACTATCCCTGTTTGACGACCAGGGGTCTATAACTTACTAAACTATCCCTGTTTGACGACCAGGGGTCTATAACTTACTAAACTATCCCTGTTTGACGACCAGGGGTCTATAACTGACTAAACTATCCCTGTTTGACGACCAGGGGTCTATAACTTACTAAACTATACTCATAAGACTGAAGAATGTAAACCAGGGGTGTATAACTTACCAAACTATACTCATAAGACTGAAGAATGTAAACCAGGGGTGTGTAACTTACCAAACTATACTCATAAGACTGAAGAATGTAAACCAGGGGTGTGTAACTTACCAAACTATACTCATAAGACTGAAGAATGTAAACCAGGGGTGTGTACAGTAAGCTCATCCAACTGCTCAATATTCTAGAAATGACACTCAATCAATGAGAGAATGAATTGTGTGAGTCACAAATGGCACCCTGTTCCCTGTGTAGTGCACTACTTTTGACCAGAGGATTCGTGTTCTGTACAGCGTTGAGTGGTCTAAATGTAACTAAGGCTGATTCCAGTCCATGACCCATTTAGTCCGTTCTCTTTTCAATGCTCTCCTCACGCTCGCTGAGTACTGGGTCTTTGATGTAGGCCATGCGTGTGTGTGTGTGTGTGTGTGTGTGTGTGTGTGTGTGTGTGTGTGTGTGTGTGTGTGTGTGTGTGTGTGTGTGTGTGTGTGTGTGTGTGTGTGTGTGTGTGTGTATCAGGTACACTCAGCTTGTCTGACTCGACTCCTACAGTACATGCTGTTTGTAAATGTATAACGAATGTGTCCCAAATGGAACCCTTATAAGTGCACTACTTTTGACCGGGACCCATAGGGACATGGTTAAAAGTAGTGCACAACATAGGGAATATGGTGCCATTTGCGATGCAAACACTCTCTGGCCAAGTACAGTACATTAACTATTAGAGGACAGAGGTGAAGCGTAAATGGTAAGTGGGATTAGAGTTAACGTCTGTAGTGTCCGAACGGTTTGATCTACAGAAAGGGGAGGGGAGATTCTCACAAACATATTGGTGTTTTCCTGTTTTGCTCTACGACCCCTACAAGAGTCCCGGGACCCGTCTGTTTGCTCTACGACCCCTACAAGAGTCCCGGGACCTGTCTGTTTGCTCTACGACCCCTACAAGAGTCCCGGGACCCGTCTGTTTGCTCTACGACCCCTACAAGAGTCACGGGACCCGTCTGTTTGCTCTACGACCCCTACAAGAGTCCCGGGACCCGTCTGTTTGCTCTACGACCCCTACAAGAGTCACGGGACCCGTCTGTTTGCTCTACGACCCCTACAAGAGTCCCGGGACCCATCTGTTTGCTCTACGACCCTTACAAGAGTCACGGGACCCGTCTGTTTGCTCTACGACCCCTACAAGAGTCACGGGACCCGTCTGTTTGCTCTACGACCCCTACAAGAGTCCCGGGACCCGTCTGTTTGCTCTACGACCCCTACAAGAGTCCCGGGACCCGTCTGTTTGCTCTACGACCCCTACAAGAGTCCCGGGACCCGTCTGTTTGCTCTACGACCCCTACAAGAGTCACGGGACCCGTCTGTTTGCTCTACGACCCCTACAAGAGTCCCGGGACCCGTCTGTTTGCTCTACGACCCCTACAAGAGTCCCAGGACCCGTCTGTTTGCTCTACGACCCCTACAAGAGCCCCGGGACCCGTGACTGGAAGTATAAAGGTAGTTTTGTGCCTTACCCCCAAAAAAGGGCTGAAATATGTGCAAAAGAAAAAGTATAATATATACACCTACTGATTCAAGGGTTTTTCTTTATTTTTACTATTTTCTACATTGTAGAATAATAGTGAAGACATGAAAACTATGAAATAACACATATGGAATCATGTAGTAACCAAAAAAGTGTTAAAAAAATAAAAACATTTTAAATAATTTAGATTCTTCAAAGTAGCCAAACTTTGCCTTCATGACAGTTTTGCACACTCTTGGCATTCTCTCAACCACCTTCACCTGGAATGTTTTTCTAACAGTCTTGAAGGAGTTCCCACATATGCTGAACACTTGTTGGCTGCTTTTCCTTCACTCTGCGGTCCAACTCAACCCAAACCATCTCAATTGGGTTGAGGTCGGGTGATTGTGGAGGCCAGGTCATCTGATGCAGCACCCCATCACTCTCCTTGGTCAAATAGCCCTTACACAGTCTTGAGGTGTGTTGGGTCATTGTCCTGTTGAACAACAAATTAGTCCCACTAAGCACAAAACAGATGGGATGGCGTATCGGTGCAGAATGCTGTGGTAGCCATGCTGGTTAAGTGTGCCTTGAATTCTAAATAAATCACTGACAGTGTCACCAGCAAAGCACCCCCACCCCATCACACCTTCTCCTCCATGCTTCACGGTGGGAACCACACATACAGAGATCATCCGTTCACCTAAGATGGTTGAAACCAAAAATCTCAAATTTGGACTCATCAGACTAAAGTACACATTTCCACCGGTCTAATGACCATTGCTCGTGTTTCTTGGCCCAAGCAAGTCTCTTCTTATTATTGGTGTCCTTTAGTAGTGGTTTCTTTGCAGCAATTCGACCATGAAGGCCTGATTCACTCAGTCTCCCCTGAACAGTTGATGTTGAGATGTGTCTGTTACTAGAACTCTGTGAAGCATTTATTTGGGCTGCAATTTCTGAGGCTGGTAAGACCCAGGTAACTCTGGGTCTTCCTTTCCTGTGGCGGTCCTCATGAGAACCAGTTTCATCATAGCGCTTGATGGTGTTTGCGACTGCACTTAAAGAAACTTTCAAAGTTCTTGAAATGTTCCGTATTGACTGACCTTCATGTCTTAAAGTAATGATGGACTGTCATTTCTCTTTGCTTATTTGAGCTGTTCTTGCCATAATATGGACTTGGTCTTTTACCAAATAGGGCTATCTTTTGTATACCATCCCTACCTTGTCACAACACAACTGATTGGCTCAAACACATTAAGAAGGAAAGAAATTCTACAAATGTACTTTTGACAAGGCACACTTGTTAATTGAAATGCATTCCAGGTGACTACCTCATGAAGCTGGTTGAGAGAATGCCAAGAGTGTGCAGCGCTGTCATCAAGGCAAAGGGTGGCTACTTTGAAGTATCTCAAATATAAAATAGATTTTTATTTGTTTAACACTTTTTTGGGTTACTACATGATTCCATATGTGTTATTTCATAGTTTTGATGTCGTCACTATTATTCTACAATGTAGAAAATTGTCAAAATAAAGAAAAACCCTTGAATGAGTAGTTGTGTCCAAACTTTTGACTGGTACTGAATATATAAATACTGTATATATAAATACTGCATATATAAATACTGTATATATAAATACTGCATATATAAATACTGCATATATAAATACTGTATATATAAATACTGCATATATAAATACTGCATATATAAATACTGTATATATAAATACTGTATATATAAATACTGCATATATAAATACTGTATATGTAAATACTGCATATATAAATACTGTATATATAAATACTGCATATATAAATACTGTATATATAAATACTGTATATATAAATACTGTATATATAAATACTGCATATATAAATACTGTATATATAAATACTGTATATATAAATACTGCATATATAAATACTGTATATATAAATACTGCATATATAAATACTGCATATATAAATACTGTATATATAAATACTGTATATATAAATACTGCATATATACGCAATTTCCTGAGCTTTCTTATCTCTCCGACATAAAGGACAGACACTTCAAAACCTTGTATCTTATGATGTCTTTTTTGCCATTTATGAATGTTTTATTCAATGCGTTTCTCTGGGCTATAGTAGTAAAGGTCAAATTCAATATTTTATCACATTTGTATATATTTTTTTGTACCTAAAGGGGCCCTAAAGTTCTAAATCAGACTTAGACGTACAGTGGTTACATAGGGAATAGGGTGCCATTTGGGACATAATGACAACAATTACTACTGTCCTGACCCCATCCCCTCCGTACCTGTCCTGACCCCATCCCCTCCTTACCTGTCCTGACCCCATCCCCTCCTTACCTGTCCTGACCCCATCCCCTCCTGACCTGTCCTGACCCCATCCCCTCCTGACCTGTCCTGACCCCATCCCCTCCTTACCTGTCCTGACCCCATCCATCCATCCTCCTGACCTGTCCTGACCCCATCCCCTCCGTACCTGTCCTGACCCCATCCCCTCCTTACCTGTCCTGACCCCATCCATCCTCCTTACCTGTCCTGACCCCATCCATCCTCCTTACCTGTCCTGACCCCATCCCCTCCTTACCTGTCCTGACCCCATCCATCCTCCTGACCCCATCCATCCTCCTGACCTATCCTGACCCCATCCATCCTCCTGACCTGTCCTGACCCCATCCATCCTCCTGACCTGTCCTGACCCCATCCATCCTCCTGACCCCATCCATCCTCCTGACCTATCCTGACCCCATCCATCCTCCTGACCTGTCCTGACCCCATCCATCCTCCTGACCTGTCCTGACCCCATCCATCCTCCTGACCCCATCCATCCTCCTGACCTGTCCTGACCCCATCCATCCTCCTTACCTGTCCTGATCCCATCCATCCTCCTGACCTGTCCTGACCCCATCCATCCTCCTTACCTGTCCTGACCCCATCCATCCTCCTGACCTGTCCTGACCCCATCCATCCTCCTGACCTGTCCTGACCCCATCCATCCTCCTTACCTGTCCTGACCCCATCCATCCTCCTGACCTGTCCTGACCCCATCCATCCTCCTGACCTGTCCTGACCCCGTCCATCCTCCTGACCTGTCCTGACCCCATCCATCCTCCTGACCTGTCCTGGCCCCATCCATCCTCCTGACCTGTCCTGACCCCATCCATCCTCCTGACCTGTCCTGACCCCATCCATCCTCCTTACCTGTCCTGACCCCATCCATCCTCCTGACCTGTCCTGACCCCATCCATCCTCCTTACCTGTCCTGACCCCATCCATCCTCCTGACCTGTCCTGACCCCATCCATCCTCCTGACCCCATCCATCCTCCTTACCTGTCCTGACCCCATCCATCCTCCTTACCTGTCCTGACCCCATCCATCCTCCTGACCTGTCCTGACCCCATCCATCCTCCTGACCTGTCCTGACCCCATCCATCCTCCTGACCCCATCCATCCTCCTGACCTGTCCTGACCCCATCCATCCTCCTGACCTGTCCTGACCCCATCCATCCTCCTGACCCCATCCATCCTCCTTACCTGTCCTGACCCCATCCATCCTCCTTACCTGTCCTGACCCCATCCATCCTCCTGACCTGTCCTGACCCCATCCATCCTCCTGACCTGTCCTGACCCCATCCATCCTCCTGACCTGTCCTGATCCCATACGTCCTTACCTGGGCACTCGGTGGGGTAGTCATAGCAACAGTCTTTGGTCCTGAAGCAGCCCTCGTCGCAGTAGCAGGCTCTGTATACCCGGTCCATCCTCCAGTCTGCCGTTACACAGGTGATGTCAGAACCCCCGCAGCACTTCCCAGCACACCCCCCTTCCACCAAGATGTGGTACAATCCCAGCACGACAGCGGCCACCAGCAACAACACATAAGCCACCGACGATGCCATCGTCAGCACAGAAATACGGGGGGATTCCCCAAGAGGTCAATATCGTCTCGACAAAATTAGGACGTGTGCGTGTCGTCTCCTCGGTGTGTGTGCATCCTTTCCACAGTGTGTGTGTGTGTGTGTGTGTGTGTGTGTGTGTGTGTGTGTGTGTGTGTGTGTGTGTGTGTGTGTGTGTGTTCGTCTACTAGTGTGTTTTCCCTCTCAGATCGCAGCTCTCCCACACTGTCAATGTGAAAAGGACATGGAGGGCACGACACACAAGCTATCAGTCTTCACCAGACCAGCACCAGACCAGTGAAACCCAGTCCAGCCCCAGCCCGAACCGAATCAGTTCAGCCAAGCCCACTCCAGCCCCAGCATGAACCAAGCCCAGTCTTGTTCAGTTCATCCAAGCCCACTCCAGCCCCAGCATGAACCAAGCCCAGTCTTGTTCAGTTCATCCAAGCTCAGTTCAGTTCAGTCCTGACTGAAAATTGTGACCTGAAATTCATGCGTCCACAGCGCTTCTGTCTACTAGCAGCAGGTTGAGCTCCAAGCACACACACAGTAATACACACACACACACACAGTAATACACACACACACACACAGTAATACACACACACACACACACACAGTAATACACACACACACACACACACAGTAATACACACACACACACACACAGTAATACACACACACACAGGTCACAGTAATACACACACACACACACACACAGTAATACACACACACACACACACACACAGTAATACACACACACACACACAGTAATACACACACACACACACAGTAATACACACACACACACACAGTAATACACACACACACACACAGTAATACACACACACACAGGTCACAGTAATACACACACACACACACACAGTAATACACACACACACACAGTAATACACACACACACACACACAGTAATACACACACACAGCTCACAGTAATACACACACACAGCTCACAGTAATACACACACACACAGCTCACAGTAATACACACACACACACACAGTAATACACACACACACACACACAGTAATACACACACACAGCTCACAGTAATACACACACACACAGCTCACAGTAATACACACACACACAGCTCACAGTAATACACACACACACACACACAGTAATACACACACACAGCTCACAGTAATACACACACACAGCTCACAGTAATACACACACACAGCTCACAGTAATACACACACACAGCTCACAGTAATACACACACACACAGCTTACAGTAATACACACACACACAGCTCACAGTAATACACACACACACAGCTCACAGTAATACACACAGCTCACAGTAATACACACACACAGCTCACAGTAATACACACACACACAGCTCACAGTAATACACACACACACAGCTCACAGTAATACACACACACACAGCTCACAGTAATACACACACACACAGCTCACAGTAATACACACACACACAGCTCACAGTAATACACACACACACAGCTCACAGTAATACACACACACAGCTCACAGTAATACAGACACACACAGCTTACAGTAATACACACACACACAGCTCACAGTAATACACACACACACAGCTCACAGTAATACACACACACAGCTCACAGTAATACACACACACAGCTCACAGTAATACACACACACAGCTCACAGTAATACACACACACAGCTCACAGTAATACACACACACACAGCTCACAGTAATACACACACACAGCTCACAGTAATACACACACACAGCTCACAGTAATACAGACACACACAGCTTACAGTAATACACACACACACAGCTCACAGTAATACACACACACACAGCTCACAGTAATACACACACACACAGCTCACAGTAATACAGACACACACACACAGTAATACACACACACACAGCTCACAGTAATACACACACACACAGCTCACAGTAATACACACACACAGCTCACAGTAATACACACACACAGCTCACAGTAATACACACACACAGCTCACAGTAATACACACACACAGCTCACAGTAATACACACACACACAGCTCACAGTAATACACACACACAGCTCACAGTAATACACACACACACAGCTCACAGTAATACAGACACACAGCTCACAGTAATACACACACACAGCTCACAGTAATACACACACACACAGCTCACAGTAATACAGACACACAGCTCACAGTAATACACACACACACAGCTCACAGTAATACACACACACACAGCTCACAGTAATACACACACACAGCTCACAGTAATACACACAGCTCACAGTAATACACACACACAGCTCACAGTAATACACACACACAGCTCACAGTAATACACACACACACACACACAGTAATACACACACACACACACACAGTAATACACACACACACACACAGTAATACACACACACAGCTCACAGTAATACACACACACAGCTCACAGTAATACACACACACAGCTCACAGTAATACACACACACAGCTCACAGTAATACACACACACAGCTCACAGTAATACAGACACACAGCTCACAGTAATACACACACACAGCTCACAGTAATACACACACACACAGCTCACAGTAATACACACACACACAGCTCACAGTAATACACACACACATCTCACGGTCGACTCTGACTGCTCCCAACACACAGCTCACACATAGATCAGTCACTCACAGCTCCGGATTGTCTGGTGTCTGTTTCTGCCCCGACCGCTCAAAGACTCACCACAGAACTCTTGAGAACTTGCTTTTCTCTCTGCATCATCCACTGAGTCCCTCCCTCTCCGTCCCTCCCTCTTTCTATTTCTCTCTCTCTTTTGCTCACTTGCTTTTCTCTTCTCTCTGTCTTACTTTCACACTCTTTGTTCTCTATTTTCTATCAGAGTGAAAGAGGCTCTCTCTCTCTCTCTCTCTCTTTCTTTCTCTCTCTCTCTCTCCTCCTCTACATAATTTAAACATTCACAGTATAGGTTGGAAAAAGTATATGAACTCCACAAAATCTGAGTTTGCTATTCACATGAAGCATTGCCTGATGTGAACCATGCCTCGAACAAAAGAGATCTCAGAAGACCTAAGATTAAGAATTGTTGACTTGCATAAAGCTGGAAAGGGTTACAAAAGTATCTCTAAAAGCATTGATGTTCATCAGTCCACGGTAAGACTAATTGTCTATAAATGGAGAAAGTTCAGCACTGTTGCTACTCTCCCTAGGAGTGGCCGCCCTGCAAAGATGACTGCAAGAGCACAGCGCAGAATGCTCAATGAGGTTAAGAAGAATCCTAGAGTGTCAGCTAAAGACTTACAGAAATCTCTGGAACATGCTAACATCTCTGTTGACGAGTCTACGATACGTAAAACACTAAACATGACAGAAGAAGCCGCTGCTGTCCAAAAAAAACATTGCTGCACGTCTGAAGTTTGCAAAAGAGCACCTGGATGTTCCACAGCGCTACTGGCAAAATATTCTGTGGACAGATGAAACTACAGATGAGTTGTTTGGAAGGAACACACAACACTATGTGGAGAAAAAAGGCACAGCACTCCAACATCAAAACCTCATGCCAACTGTAAAGTATGGTGGAGGGAGCATTGCTGCTTCAGGGCCTGGACAGCTTGCTATCATTGACGGAAAAATGAATCCCCCAGAATATCAAGACATTTTGCAGGAGAATGTTTGGCTATCTGTCCGCCAATTGAAGCTCAACAGAAGTTTGGTGATGCAACAGGACAATGACCCAAAACACAGAAGTAAATCAACAACAGAATGGCTTCAACAGAAGAAAATACACCTTCTGGAGTGGCCCAGTCAGAGTCCTGACCTCAACCCGATTGAGATGCTGTGGCATGACCTCAAGAGAGCAGTTCACACCAGACATCCCAACAATATTGCTGAACTGAAACAGTTTTGTAAAGAGGAATGGTCCAAACTTCCACCTGACTGTTGTGCAGGTCGCAACTATAGAAAACGTTTGGTTGAGGTTATTGCTGCCAAAGGAGGGTCAACCAGTTATTAAATCCAAAGGTTCACATACTTTTTCCAACCTGCACTGTGAATGTTTACACGGAGTGTTCAATAAATACATGAAAACGTATAATTGTTTGTGTGTTATTAGTTTAAGCAGACTGTGTTTGTCTATTGTTGTGACTTAGATGAAGATCAGGTCAAATTGTATGACCAGTTTATTTAGATATCTAGTTAATTCCAAAGGGTTCACATACTTTTTCTTGCCACTGTATATACCAGGCGGTGTCAGAGAAAGGCCCCAAAACTTGTCAAAGACTTCAGTCACCCAAGTCATAGACTGTTCTCTCTGCTACCGCACGGCAAGCGGTACCGGAGCACCAAGTCTAGGTCCAAGAGGCACCTTAACAGCTTCTACCCCCAAGCCGTAAGACTCCTGAACAATTTATCAAATGGCCACCTGGACTATTTGCATTTTCCCCCCCCACCCCTGTTTTTACACTGCTGCTACTTGCTGTTTATTATCTATGCATAGTCACTTTACCCCTACCTGTACAATTCACCTTGACTAACTGTCACGAACGTCGTAATCCTCCTCGTCTGAGGAGGAGTAAGGATCGGACCAAAGCGCAGCGTGGTTTAATGAATACATACATCGTTATTTAACGAGGACAAAAACACTAAACAAACTTACAAAACACAACAAAACGAACGTGACGCTATATAACGAAAGTGCAGACACAAGCAACCAACGTATAGACATAGACAATAACCCACAACCCACAATACAAAACAGGCTACCTAAATATGGTTCCCAATCAGAGACAACGACTGACACCTGTCTCTGATTGAGAACCATATCAGGCCAAACACATAGAAACAGACAAACCAGACATACAACATAGAATGCCCACACAGATCACACCCTGACCAACCAAAACATAAAACATACAAAGCAAACTATGGTCAGGGTGTGACACTAACCTGTACCCCCTGCACATTGACTCGGTACCGGTACCCCCTGTATATAGTCATTATTTTTTATTTTAGTTTATTAAGTAAATATTATATTAAATCTATTTTCTTTAAACTGCATTGTTGGTTAGGGGCTTGTAAGGAAGCGTTTCACGGTAAAGTCTACACCTGTTGGTTAGGGGCTTGTAAGGAAGCGTTTCACGGTAAAGTCTACACCTGTTGGTTAGGGGCTTGTAAGGAAGCGTTTCACGGTAAGTTCTACACCTGTTGGTTAGGGGCTTGTAAGGAAGCGTTTCACGGTAAAGTCTACACCTGTTGGTTAAGGGCTTGTAAGGAAGCGTTTCACGGTAAGTTCTACACCTGTTGGTTAGGGGCTTGTAAGGAAGCGTTTCACGGTAAGTTCTACACCTGTTGGTTAGGGGCTTGTAAGGAAGCGTTTCACGGTAAAGTCTACACCTGTTGGTTAGGGGCTTGTAAGGAAGCATTTCACGGTAAAGTCTACACCTGTTGGTTAGGGGCTTGTAAGGAAGCGTTTCACGGTAAAGTCTACACCTGTTGGTTAGGGGCTTGTAAGGAAGCGTTTCACGGTAAAGTCTACACCTGTTGGTTAGGGGCTTGTAAGGAAGCGTTTCACGGTAAGTTCTACACCTGTTGGTTAGGGGCTTGTAAGGAAGCATTTCACGGTAAAGTCTACACCTGTTGGTTAGGGGCTTGTAAGGAAGCGTTTCACGGTAAAGTCTACACCTGTTGGTTAAGGGCTTGTAAGGAAGCGTTTCACGGTAAGTTCTACACCTGTTGGTTAGGGGCTTGTAAGGAAGCGTTTCACGGTAAAGTCTACACCTGTTGGTTAAGGGCTTGTAAGGAAGCGTTTCACGGTAAGTTCTACACCTGTTGGTTAGGGGCTTGTAAGGAAGCGTTTCACGGTAAGTTCTACACCTGTTGGTTAGGGGCTTGTAAGGAAGCGTTTCACGGTAAAGTCTACACCTGTTGGTTAGGGGCTTGTAAGGAAGCGTTTCACGGTAAAGTCTACACCTGTTGGTTAGGGGCTTGTAAGGAAGCGTTTCACGGTAAAGTCTACACCTGTTGGTTAGGGGCTTGTAAGGAAGCGTTTCACGGTAAAGTCTACACCTGTTGGTTAGGGGCTTGTAAGGAAGCGTTTCACGGTAAGTTCTACACCTGTTGGTTAGGGGCTTGTAAGGAAGCGTTTCACGGTAAAGTCTACACCTGTTGGTTAGGGGCTTGTAAGGAAGCGTTTCACGGTAAAGTCTACACCTGTTGGTTAGGGGCTTGTAAGGAAGCGTTTCACGGTAAGTTCTACACCTGTTGGTTAGGGGCTTGTAAGGAAGCGTTTCACGGTAAAGTCTACACCTGTTGGTTAGGGGCTTGTAAGGAAGCGTTTCACGGTAAAGTCTACACCTGTTGGTTAGGGGCTTGTAAGGAAGCGTTTCACGGTAAGTTCTACACCTGTTGCATGTGACAAATAACATGACATTTTATCTAGATTTTTTTTCCCACCACTGGTATTATGATGTCATGTCCTGTGTTATGTATTCAACATTGCACCCGCCACACCTTCTGAAATTAACATAATTACTCCACAAGAGGCAACAGCCACTCGATACTTTACAGTGTTGCTGGCATAATAGTGGCTGTAAGATTCACTCCGTGACTCCAAAATGTTTTGCTTCTTTGTAAAATACTCTCTGAACAGTCAATTAGACACATTGGGAAATCTTTCCTTAAATACCTGTGTCATGGTGGAGCCCATTATGTCCCTGGGCAGCCATGGAACAAGAGAGTTGCAATGCTCAACCATGTGATCTATCCAAATTCCAACTGTCTTGACTACGGCTAGACTCTGTGACACACCAAAGCGCCGTGACCAAGTTGAGTCTAGTTCCAACTGTCTTGACTACGGCTAGACTCTGTGACACACCAAAGCGCCGTGACCAAGTTGAGTCTAAGTCTCGTCATCCATACCTGGTCCACTACATGCACTGAAATTGATGTAGGAGCAAAAAGGCTGTAAACAAGGGTATGAAAGGCAAGCAATGGTAGTCCTGTATATATACAATAGAATCTGCACATTTGGCAACCAGTCTGTCGGCAAAAAAAGGTTTCGACCCCTCATTGGATACTTGGGTCATCTCCACGGTTACTGCTGATCTGGATAGTTTGACTGCTCTGGTCCTCCGGGACAGGATCCATCCATTGTGTTTGAGCATCAGAGGCCTGGGGTGGAGGAGGTCCACCACTCGTCCCTGTTTGACTGCAGTCATCTACAAGGGTTAAGCACAAAGCAATAGCTGTCATTGTAAGGTTGGACATGCAATGACACTGAAACATCTAATTAATAACATTTAAATTTTTTGTGAGTCAACTCGTAAAAACTGCTCGCCTGGTCGCTCAGCTGAAAATACCAACCTGCTGTCATAGTGTTGTCAGTGACAACTGTTGTCACCGTTTCTTCTCTGGAGGTCTATCGTAGCCTGGCCATATTGTTGGGTAAGGATTCTCAGCTGTGGACTTCTTGTAAAAAAAAAAAAAAAAGTGTAACGATCACACATCGTTCGGTGGTCTTCGGTGGTTTCTTTAATTTAAGATTTCGCAACAACCACAATCGTTTGTCTTCTTCAGCAGTTGGTTAGACGTTGGACCTTTTGGTGTATGGTCAAAGCATTGTCGACTTCGCCATAGGTTACGTTTCGCCTGGTTGTAGTTGCAGTCTTGAACAGAGCAGGTGGTCCCCAAACTCCTGAGCAACATAACGTTGACAGTACTTTCGAGCGACACAACATTGTGATAACGTTATTAGCTTTAACCACATCGAAAAAATATATATATATGTATCGCTAGCGTTAAGAAAAAAAGGTAAAATGTAGTATTCAACTAGCGATTAAGTTAGCTAGCTAACTCCGGCAGAAAACATCTGCAAAAAGAAGTTTACTTCCTCTTTCAAAACAGAAGCTTTGCCCATAAACACACAACACATAAATACTCTGCATACAGTTCCATTACTGTATAAGTTGACAGTTTCTCTGGTCAGCTTCTTCATAAATGCTGATCTGACAGCCTCTCTTATTTTGTGATAAGGGAAAAAGGTTGCAAATAACCCTTTTTCATAAATATGCCCGCGTTTGGTATTAAATATTACATTTGCTCTTGTTTTGCATCTGGTAAGATCTGCAAACAGACATTCGTGGTTCTGTCCCATCATCAAACCTTTTAAATTTGTCTTATCTTTCTCCGTCTGGATGTCTAGTGGGTAAACAGTCTCCATAGCAACGCTGGTGATGTGGGCTACAATGCTGCAATAGAAGCCGACCTTTTCCAAAACAGCGTTGATTCTTGTATTTTTTGTCTCTAGTGTCTTTCAGGGAATGTTCTATTTTCATTGTACTTTGTCTTCTGTCCTTCTTTTGTCTTTCTATTGTGTTGTTAACTAGCTGTTTTTTAGTTAGCTAGCTAGCTTGTTTGAGGAGTGTCCCTAGCAACTGCTTAGGAACCAGTAAACAATCGATCTAGCTAAGCTAACTGCACAATTATTGTTTTTCACATTTGTTGCTTGTTTTGTCTTCCATTCAGTCTTGCAGTTTTCTTTATTTTTTCAAACGTACTTCACTCTAATTACCATGTACATTTCAATATTTGAAGTAGCAAATTTCTTTTCAGCAGCTGCTGCTCAATTTGGAACTCTCTCTCTCTCTCCCTTCCTCCACCACCCACATCTCTCTCTCTCCCTTCCTCCACCACCCACATCTCTCTCTCTCTCCCCTCTCTCTCTCTCTCTCTCTCTCTCTCTCTCTCTCTCTCTCTCTCTCTCTCTCTCTCTCTCTCCCTTCCTCCACCCCCCACATCTCTCTCTCTCTCTCTCTCTCTCAATTCGATTTCAATATAAGGGTGTTATTGTCATGGGAAACATTGTTATATTGCCAAAGCAAGTGAAATAAACTATATTAAAAAACTATCCTGCGCTCTCCCTCCACCACCCCGTCTCTCCCTCTCTCTCCCCCCTCTCTCCACTCTAGCTCCCTTTCTCTCTTTCTCTCTCTCTCTCGCCCCTCCCTCCGACTTTTTTTCTCCCTATCTCCCTCCCTCCCCCCTCTCTCTCTCTCTCTCTCTCTCTCAGCCAGTGTGATGCCTGTCTTGCCCAGCCGGTCTTGGCTCCATACCCATCAGCCTCAAGAGCAGGGGCAGGAATGTGAGTGATTGGCTGAAGTCCAGGGATAAGCACCTAGGGGGCTACAGTGCAATACAGGATCTGGTCCCAAAAGGCACCCTCTTCCCTACATAGTGCACTACTTTAGACCGGGGCCCATGGGGGTAGGATGCCATTTGAGACGCACACAGGTGTCAAGCCACTGTTTAGGTCGTGAAGTGCATGGTTTACCTGTTAGCCATATAAAGTCAGTTTGAGATCGTCAACACGAATGATATGTTGTCTGCTAACATGTAGTTAGACTTGAGGATGATTGATAAGTCTGTCTTTCATCCCAATTGGCACCCTGTTCCCTACATAGTGCACTACCCTATGGGCCCTGGTCAGAAGTAGTGAACTGTAGAGTGAAGAGACCATTTGTGACACCGTCTTTGAGTCTCCATTAGATTAGAGTACTGGTAAAGAGCACAGACATCCTCAATGCCAGTTTAATAATCCCCAAACACTGTTCTGAGATCTGATGCATGCTGTGCCAGCGACAGGGTGAAGGGGAATGATGGGTCATATTAGAGAATTACCCCCTCCCTCCTCCCTCTCCTTCATCCCTCACCCCCTCTCCTTCATCCATCCCCCCTCTCCTTCATCCCTCACCC